>NW_027258525.1:0-69273 GCF_045791955.1 Oncorhynchus clarkii lewisi
TCAACAACCTTACTGGCATAAACAGCACTGCTTCAAAGATGCTCACTGTCGTTGGTAAATCAAACTACAGATTCTTTGCTTTGTTGTATTCATTTACTTTCTGATAAGAAGACCAATATCTCAATATACACTGAGTGTACCAAATATTAGGAACACCTTCCTAACATTGACTTTCCCTCATAACATCCTCAATTCGTCGGTGCTTGGTGTCTACAAGGTGTCGAAAGCGTTCCACAGGAATGCCGGCCCATGTTGACTCCAATGCTTCCAATAAAAAACATGAGCTGGTGCACACCAGAGAAAAGTATTGTGTGTAGAGGTGCTGACTAACTGCGAATAAACTGTAAGCTATAAAAATAAATAGTCACACACTCTATTTATATATATGTAACAGTATAACTTTAGACCGTCCCCTCGCCCATACCCGGGCGCGAACCAGGGACCCTCTGCACACATCAACAACAGTCACCCACGAAGCATCGTTACCCATCCCTCCATAAAAGCCACAGCCCTTGCAGAGCAAGGGGAACTACTACTTCAAGGTCTCAGAGCAAGTGACGTCACCGATTGAAACGCTATTTAGCGCGCACCACCGCTAACTAAGCTAGCCGTTTCACATCCGTTACACTCACCCCCCTTTTGACCTCCTCCTTTTCCGCAGCAACCAGTGATCCGGGTCAACAGCATCAATGTAACAGTATAACTTTAGACCGTCCCCTCGCCCATACCTGGGCTCGAACCAGGGACCCTCAGCACACATTAACAACAGTCACCAACGAAGCATCATTACTCATCGCTCCACAAAAGCCGCTGCCCTTGCAGAGCAAGGGGAACCACCACTTCAAGGTCTCAGAGCAAGTGACGTCACGATTTAAACGCTATTTTGCGCGCACCACCGCTAACTAAGCTAGCCGTTTCACATCCGTTACATATATATATATGAACTCCCTTTTCAGGATCGTGTCTTTCAAAGATAACTTGTAAAAATCCAAATAGCTTCACAGATCTTCATTGTAAAGCGTTTTAACACTATTTCCCATGCTTGTTCAATGAACCATGAACAATTAATGAACATGCACCTGTGAAACTGTCGTTAAGACACTAACAGCTAACAGACGGTAGGCAATTAAGGTCACATTTGTGAAAACTTAGGACACTAAAGAGGCCTTTCTACTGACTCTGAAAAACACCAAAGAAAGATGCCCAGGGTCCCTGCTCACCTGCACTAACATGCCTTAGGCATGCTGCAAGGAGGCATTAGGACTGCAGATGTGGCCAGGGCCATAAACACCTATGACAGAGCTGCAGGGAGACAGGACGGACAGCTGATCGTCCTTGCAGTGGTAGACCACGTGTAACAACACCTGCACAGGATCGGTACATCTGAGCATCACACCTGCAGGACAGGTACAGGATGGCAACAACAACTGCCCGAGTTACACCAGGAACGCACAATCCCTCCATCAGTGCTCAGACTGTCCGCAATAAGCTGAGAGAGTCTGGACTGAGGGCTTGTAGGCCTGTTGTAAGGCAGGTGCTCACCAGACATCACTGGCAACAACGTCGCCTATGGCAAACTCTTTTGTGTGCCCATGTAACGGATGTGAAACGGCTAGCTAGTCAGCGGTGGTGCGCGCTAAATAGCGTTTCAATCGGTGACGTCACTTGCTCTGAGACCTTGAAGTAGTGGTTCCCCTTGCTCTGCGGCTTTTGTGGAGAGATGGGTAACGATGCTTCGAGGGTGACTGTTGTTGATGTGTGCAGAGGGTCCCTGGTTCGCGCCCGGGTATGGGCGAGGGGACGGTCTAAAGTTACACTGTTACACCCATAGGGCACACAAAATTACAACAACCAATCACTGCCCGCGACTGGTCCTTTGATGGCCGTAGGCGTCTCCTTGAAAAATGCAGGGATTTACACCTGTGTGGCCAATAACTCTCTAACTAACATCTCAATGTCCAAGACCATTAGTCTGGATGTCACTGGTAAGTGGGTGGGTTGTTGTAGTACGACCTAGGTGGGATATAATGAGTAATTAAATGTCACAAAGTTGTTTTTATTATGTTGAATTTAATTTGGTTCTAGTTTGCGTAGGTGTTTATGCAAGGATCATTTTCATGCATTATGGAAATGCAATACAGACATTTTCTGAACTGGGAGGTACAGGCAGGAATCAAGAATACACTGTATACAGTGCCTTGCGAAAGTATTCGGCCCCCTTGAACTTTGCGACCTTTTGCCACATTTCAGGCTTCAAACATAAAGATATAAAACTGTATTTTTTTGTGAAGAATCAACAACAAGTGGGACACAATCATGAAGTGGAACGACATTTATTGGATATTTCAAACTTTTTTAACAAATCAAAAACTGAAAAATTGGGCGTGCAAAATTATTCAGCCCCCTTAAGTTAATACTTTGTAGCGCCACCTTTTGCTGCGATTACAGCTGTAAGTCGCTTGGGGTATGTCTCTATCAGTTTTGCACATCGAGAGACTGACATTTTTTCCCATTCCTCCTTGCAAAACAGCTTGAGCTCAGTGAGGTTGGATGGAGAGCATTTGTGAACAGCAGTTTTCAGTTCTTTCCACAGATTCTCGATTGGATTCAGGTCTGGACTTTTGCTTGGCCATTCTAACACCTGGATATGTTTATTTTTGAACCATTCCATTGTAGATTTTGCTTTATGTTTTGGATCATTGTCTTGTTGGAAGACAAATCTCCATCCCAGTCTCAGGTCTTTTGCAGACTCCATCAGGTTTTCTTCCAGAATGGTCCTGTATTTGGCTCCATCCATTTTCCCATCAATTTTAACCATCTTCCCTGTCCCTGCTGAAGAAAAGCAGGCCCAAACCATGATGCTGCAACTACCATGTTTGACAGTGGGGATGGTGTATTCAGGGTGATGAGCTGTGTTGCTTTTACGCCAAACATAACGTTTTGCATTGTTGCCAAAAAGTTCAATTTTGGTTTCATCTGACCAGAGCACCTTCTTCCACATGTTTGGTGTGTCTCCCAGGTGGCTTGTGGCAAACTTTAAACGACACTTTTTATGGATATCTTTAAGAAATGGCTTTCTTCTTGCCACTCCTCCATAAAGGCCAGATTTGTGCAATATATGACTGATTGTTGTCCTATGGACAGAGTCTCCCACCTCAGCTGCAGATCTCTGCAGTTCATCCAGAGTGATCATAGGCCTCTTGGCTGCATCTCTGATCAGTCTTCTCCTTGTATGAGCTGAAAGTTTAGAGGGATGGCCAGGTCTTGGTAGATTTGCAGTGGTCTGATACTCCTTCCATTTCAATATTATCGCTTGCACAGTGCTCCTTGGGATGTTTAAAGCTTGGGAAATCTTTTTGTATCCAAATCCGGCTTTAAACTTTTTCACAACAGTATCTCGGACCTGCCTGGTGTGTCCCTTGTTCTTCATGATGCTCTCTGCGCTTTTAACGGACCTCTGAGACTATCACAGTGCAGGTGCATTTATACGGAGACTTGATTACACACAGGTGGATTGTATTTATCATCATTAGTCATTTAGGTCAACATTGGATCATTCAGAGATCCTCACTGAACTTCTGGAGAGAGTTTGCTGCACTGAAAGTAAAGAGGCTGAATAATTTTGCACGCCCAATTTTTCAGTTTTTAATTTGTTAAAAAAGTTTGAAATATCCAATAAATGTCGTTCCACTTCATGATTGTGTCCCACTTGTTGTTGATTCTTCACAAAACAATACCGTTTTATATCTTTATGTTTGAAGCCTGAAATGTGGCAAAAGGTCGCAAAGTTCAAGGGGGCCGAATACTTTCGCAAGGCACTGTATATATGTTTGAATGTCCTCACTCACTTATTCTATTTGTTCTCCCCTGCCTCCCCTCCTCTCCTATTCTTCTTTCTCTCTCAGGCCACTCGCCTGCCCCTCCATTCCAGTCCAGAGTTGGTCTGATGCTGACGGCCCTGTTAGCCCTCTCTCTATGCCTCTGATCAACCACTGAGATCCCCAGAGTATGCACACTGCATGTCTGTCTGCTGGCTGGGAGCCAATCACTCCCTTCCCTCTACCCCCACTGACTCTCCTTGCTGATCTGAAAAAGGGCTGGATAGAAAAGAAAAAAAAAGGGCTGCCTATTTCTGATTGTAATTAAATGTTCTTAGATATTCACTGCCCTTGTGACTGTGACTGTTGCTCTGGAGTCCATTCACTGAGTCCCTTTCTGTGTTCTGTATTTGATCATGTATGTAACCTCTGTTATTTAAGTACACATTCAGGTTTAATTAACTTGTAAATACCTTAAAGGTAAAACATTTAAATTGATAGTACAGTTAACTGGTGTTTATGTAAAAAATGACTTGTTTTTGCATAAGCTTGTAAATTCTCGGAGGAGAAGCAGGCTTGTGCTGTTGTCTTATGTTTATATTTCCTCTTCATTAATTATTGTCTTAAATAAAGTGTTGTCTTTTCACCCCTGTCCTACTGAATGGTGCCATCTTGGGGGATTTCTTTATCGGGAAAATCGCTGTAAAGGAACAGAGGGATTTGGAATGACACAATACACGCAAAATAAAATATGAAATCTAACTATAAAATGCTAAAATAATCACTTGGAAATCACTCCACATACACATACAAAAAAAATATATTTCAAAAGAGTATAATTATATAATACATTTTTATTTTTAAAAAAAGTAATGGTTCTTGAGCAAGCAATATGAGATTACAAAACATTGTTACAATGTTTATAAAGTAGTTATTAAAGGTCACAAAGTAAACTGATGTATTAGTTTGAGTGCCATTCAGTTTCTGCCAACTATTTGACATCCAAAAATATTACTATCATGGGCTGTCAGAAACAGACTGACAAGCAGGCTAGGATTGTATCCACTTACTGGACAAATAGCACTGAGTTCCCAATCACTCACCTTTACAGTCACACAGTCTGTCATGGTGTCTGGGGGGGTTGATCTGGTCTCCAACTCTCCCTGGGTCCTACACTGTACCTGTACGGCACTGACACCTGAACATTGTACATCAGTTTCAGGAATCCCTTGGTAGAGAGGATGAGAGATAGAGGTTGATCAGAATGGATATGTATAGTGCACTAGGACAGTATTCAGACCCCTTGACCTTTTCCACATTTTGTTACATTACAGCCTTATTCTAAAATATATATATATATTAAATTCCCTCATCAATCTACACAAAATACCCCACAATGACAAATCCATTTAAAACAATTTTTTTTTGCAAATGTATTAAAAATAAAATCGGACATATCATTCAGACCCTTTACTCAGTAATTTGTTGAAGCACCTTTGGCAGCGATTACAGCCTCGAGTCTCCATGGGTATGACACTACAAGCTTGGCAAACCTGTATTTGGGGAGATTCTCCCATTCATCTTTGCAGATCCTCTCAAGCCTTGTCAGGTTGGATGGGGAGCGTCACTGCACAGCTATTTTCAGGTCTCCAGAGATGTTCGATCGGGTTCAAGTCCAGGCTCTGGCTGGGCCACTCAAGGACATTCAGAAACTTGTCCCGAAGCCACTTCAGCATTATCTTAGCTGTGTGGAGGGTCATTGTCCTGTTGGAAGGTAAACCTTCACCCCAGTCTAAGGTCCTGAGCACTCTGGAACAGGTATTCATCAAGGATCTCTCTGTACTTTTCTCCGTTCATCTTTCCCTTGATCCTGACTATTCTTCCAGTCCCTGCCGCTGAAAAACATCCGCAAAGCATGAAGCTACCACCACCATACTTCACTGTAGGGATTGTGTCAGGTTTCCTCCAGATGTGACACTTGGCAATCAGGCCAAATAATTTAATCTTGGTTTCATCACAGCAGAGAACCTTGTTTCTCATGGTCTGAGAGTTCTTTAGGTGCCTTTTGGCTAACTCCAAGCAGGCTGTCATGTTCCTTTTACGGGGGAGTGGCATCCGTCTGGCCACTCTACCATAAAGGCCTGATTGGTGGAGTGCTGCAGAGATGGTTGTCCTTCTGGAAGGTTCTCCCATCTCCACAGAGGAACTCTGGAGCTCTGTCAGAGTGACCATTGTGTTCTTGGTCACTTCCCTGACCATGGCCCTTCTCCACCCGATTGTTTAGTTTGGCTGGGCGGCCAGCTCTTGGAACAGTCTTGGTGGTTTCAAACTTCTTCAATTTAAGAATGATGGAGGCCTCTGTGTTCTTGGGGACCTTCAATGCTGCAGAGATATTTTTTGGTACCCTTCCTCAGATCTGTTTTATATTTTATTTATTTTACCTTTATTTAACCAGGTAGGCTAGTTGAGAACAAGTTCTCATTTGCAACTGCGACCTGGACTAGATAAAGCAAAGCAGTGTGACACAGACAAAAACACAGAGTTACACATGGAGTAAACAATATACAAGCCAATAACACAAACATGTCAATGACACAGTAGATAAAAGTAAGTCTATATACAGTGTGTGCAAAAGACATGAGGAGGTAGGCAATAAATAGGCCATAGGAGCGAATAATTGCAATTTAGCAGATTAACACTGGAGTGATAAATGAGCAGATGATGATGTGCAAGTAGAGATACTGGTATGCAAAAGAGCAGAAAAGTAAATAAAATAAAAACAGTACGGGGATGAGGTAGGTAGATTGGGTGGGCTATGTACAGATGGACTATGTACAGCTGCAGTGATTGGTTAGCTACTCAGATAGTTGATGTTTAAAGTTGGTGAGGGAAATAAAAGTCTCCAACTTCAGCGATTTTTGCAATTCGTTCCAGTCACTGGCAGCAGAGAACTGGAAGGAAAGGCAGCTAAATTAGGTGTTGGCTTTGGGGATGATCAGTGAGATATACCTGCTGGAACGTGAGCTACGGGTGGGTGTTGTTATCGTGACCAGTGAACTGAGATAAGGCGGAGCTTTACCTAGCATAGACTTATAGATGACCTGGAGCCAGTGGGTCTGGCGATGAATATGTAGCGAGGGCCAGCCGACTAGAGCATACAGGTCGCAGTGGTGGGTGGCATAAGGTGATTTGGTAACTAAACGGATGCCACTGTGATAGACTGCATCCAGTTTGCTGAGTAGAATGTTGGAAGCTATTTTGTAGATGACATCACTGAAGTCTAGGATCGGTAGGATAGTCAGTTTTACTATGGTAAGTTTGGCGGCGTGAGTGAAGGAGGCTTTGTTGCGAAATAGAAAGCCGATTCTAGATTTGGATTGGAGATGTTTAATATGAGTCTGGAAGGAGAGTTTACAGTCTAGCCAGACACCTAGGTATTTATAGTTGTCCACATATTCTAGGTCGGAACCGTCCAGGGTGGTGATGCTAGTCGGGCGGGTGGGTGTGGGCAGTTGAAAGGCATGCATTTGGTTTTACTAGCATTTTAGAGCAGCTGGAGGCCACGGAAGGAGTGTTGTATGGCATTGATGCTTGTTTAGTTAGCACAGTGTCCAAGGAAGGGCCAGAAGTATACAGAATGGTGTCGTCTGCATAGAGGTGGATCAGGGAATCGCCCGCAGCAAGAGTGACATCATTGATATATACAGAGAAAAGAGTCGGCCCGAGAATTGAACCCTGTGGTACCCCCATTGAGACTGCCAAAGGTCCGGACAACATGCCCTCCGATTTGACACACTGAACTCTGTCTGCAAAGTAGTTGGTGAACCAGGTGAGGCAGTCGTCAGAAAAACCAAGGCTATTGAGTCTGCCGATAAGAATACAGTGATTGACAGAGTCGAAAGCCTTGGCCAGGTCGATGAAGACTGCTGCACAGTACTGTCTTTTATCAATGGTGGTTATGATATCGTTTAGTGGCTGAGGTGCACCCGTGACCGGCTCGGAAGCCAGATTGCACAGCGGAGAAGGTACGGTGGGATTCGAAATGGTCAGTGATCTGTTTATTAACTTGGCTTTCAAAGATTTTAGATAGGCAGGGCAGGATGGATATAGGTCTGTAACAGTTTGGGTCTAGGGTGTCACCGCCTTTGAAGAGGGGGATGACCGCGGCAGCTTTCCAATCTTTAGGGATCTCGGACAATACGAAAGAGAGGTTGAACAGACTGGTAATAGGGGTTGCAACAATGGTGGTGGATAGTTAGATAGTTTTAGAAAGAGAGGATCCAGATTGTCTAGCCCAGCTGATATGTACTGGTCCAGGTTTTGCTGCTCTTTCAGAAGACCTGCTGTCTGGATATGGGTGAAATGTTCGATTATCATGGATTTATCAGTGGTGACCGTGTTACCTAGCCTCAGTACAGTGGGCAGCTTGGGAGGAGGTGCTCTTGTTCTCCATGGACTTTACAGTGTCCCAAAACCTTTTGGAGTTAGAGCTACAAGATACGAATTTCCGCTTGAAAAAGCTAGACTTTGCTTTCCTGACTGACTGCGTGTATTGGTTCCTGACTTCCCTGAACTGAAGGAGTGTTGAAGTTCAAATATTCGTGGGGAATATTCGATGCTATGGCAGTCTGCCACAGTATGTTTTTGTGCTGGTCAAGGGCAGTCAGGTCTGGAGTGGACCAAGGGCTATATCTGTTCTTAGTTCTGCATTTTTTGAACGGGGAATGCTTATCTAAGATGGTGAGGAAATTACTTTTAAAGAATGACCAGGCATCCTCGACTGACGGGATGAGGTCAATATCCTTCCAGGATACCCGGGCCATGTTGATTAGAAAGGCCTGCTCGCAGAAGTGTTTTAGGGAGCATTTGACAGTGATCCTTTGACAGTGGTCATTTGACCGCGGACCCATAGCGGATACAGGCAATGAGGAAGTGATCGCTGAGATCCTGATTGAAAATAGCGGAGGTGTATTTGGAAGGCATGTTGGTCAGGATCATGTCTATGAGGGGGCCCATGTTTACGGATTTAGGGTTGTACCTGGTGGGTTCCTTGATGATTTGTGTGAGATTGAGGGCATCTAGCTTAGATTGTAGGACTGCCGGGGTGCTAAGCATATCCCAGTTTAGGTTACGTAACAGAACAAACTCTGAAGCTAGATGGGGGGCGATCAGTTCACAAATGGTGTCCAGGGCACAGCTGGGAGCGGAGGGGGGTCAATAGCAGGCGGCAACAGTGAGAGACTTATTTCTGGAGAGGTTCATTTTTAAAATTAGAAGTTCAAACTGTTTCGGTATAGACCTGGAAAGTATGATAGAACTTTGCAGGTTCTCTCTGCAGTAGATTGCAACTCCTCCCACTTTGGCAGTTCTATCTTGACGAAAATGTTGTAGCGGGGTATGGAAATCTCAGAATTGTTGGTGGCCTTCCTAAGCCAGGATTCAGACACGGCAAGGACATCAGGGTTGTTAAAGCAGTGAGTAAAACAAACTTAGGGAGGAGGATTCTGATGTTGACATGCATGAAACAAGGTTTTTTTCGATCACAGAAGTTAAAAAAAAAACAAATCAAATCAAATTTATTTATATAGCCCTTCGTACATCAGCTGATATCTCAAAGTGCTGTACAGAAACCCAGCCTAAAACCCCAAACAGCAAACAATGCAGGTGTAGAAGCACGGTGGCTAGGAAAAACTCCCTAGAAAGGCCAAAACCTAGGAAGAAACCTAGAGAGGAACCAGGCTATGTGGGGTGGCCAGTCCTCTTCTGGCTGTGCCGGGTGGAGATTATAACAGAACATGGCCAAGATGTTCAAATGTTCATAAATGACCAGCATGGTCAAATAATAATAATCACAGGCAGAACAGTTGAAACTGGAGGAGCAGCACGGCCAGGTGGACTGGGGACAGCAAGGGAGTCATCATGCCCGGTAGTCCTGAGGCATGGTCCTAGGGCTCAGGTCCTCCGAGAGAGAGAAAGAAAGAGAGAAAGAGAGAATTAGAGAGAGCATACTTAAATTCACACAGGACACCGGATAGGACAGGAGAAGTACTCCAGATATAACAAACTGACCCTAGCCCCCCGACACATAAACTACTGTAGCATAAATACTGGAGGCTGAGACAGGAGGGGTCAGGAGACACTGTGGCCCCATCTGATGACACCCCCGGACAGGGCCAAACAGGAAGGATATAACCCCACCCACTTTGCCAAAGCACAGCCCCCACACCACTAGAGGGATATCTTCAACCACCAACTTACCATCCTGAGACAAGGCCGAGTATAGCCCACAAAGATCTCCGCCACGACACAACCCAAGGGGGGGCACCAACCCAGACAGGAAGATCACATCAGTGACTCATCCCACTCAAGTGACGCACCCCTCCTAGGGACGGTATGAAAGAGCCCTAGTAAGCCAGTGACTCAGCCCCTGTAATAGGGTTAGAGGCAGAGAATCCCAGTGGAAAGAGGGGAACCGGCCAGGCAGAGACAGCAAGGGCGGTTCGTTGCTCCAGAGCCTTTCCGTTCACCTTCACACTCCTGGGACAGACTACACTCAATCATATGACCCACTGAAGAGATGAGTCTTCAGTAAAGACTTAAAGGTTGAGACCGAGTTTGCGTCTCTCACATTGTTACATTGTCAACAAATGAGGGTGCCTGGGGACACGCGGGGCCTGGGTTTACCTCCACATCACCCGAGGAACAGAGGATGAGGGTACGGCTAAAGGCTATCAAAACTGGTCGCCTAGAGCGTAGGGGACAAAGAATAAAAGGAGCAGATTTCTGGGCGTGGTAGAATAGATTCAGGGCATAATGTGCAGACGGGTATGGTGGGGTGCGGGTACAGCGGGGGTAAGCCCAGGCACTGAGTGATGATAAGAGAGGTTGTATCTCTGGATAAGCTGGTTATAATGGGTGAGGTCACCGCATGTGTGGGAGGTGGGACAAAGGAGGTATCAGAGGTATAATGAGTGGAACTAGGGGTTCCATTGTAAACTAAAACAATGATAACTAACCTAAACAACAGTATACAAGGCATATTGACATATGAGAGAAACATACAGCGAGGCATAAAGTAATCACAGGTGTTGATTTGGAGCGCTAGCTAAGACAACAACAACAGCTAATCAGCTAAAACAACAACAGGTAAAATGGCGATGAATGGACAGAGGGTCAGTTAACTACACACAGAGCCTGAGTTCGCGGCTGGGGCCGGCAGATAAACAAAATATATAAATAAATAAATAAATATATAAACAGAATGGAATACTGTGATTAATGGACAGTCCAACGGGCATCAGCTATGTAGCCAAGTGATCATAGGGTCCAGGGGGCAGCAATAGATGGAACAGGGAGGCCGCGGAGTTGTCGTTACTACGCTAGCACATGGGCGACGCAGCGTTTAAAGTTAGTAGCCCGGGGCTAGTAGAAGCGTCTGCTCCGAAGGAGGCCGGTTGAAGACACAGCGGATGGAGTATTCGTCGGCAGACCTGTCGTGGTGGTGCGGCGGGCGCCGTGTCGACTAAGGACCCAAGCCAGGTGGCGAAAGAGGTATTGTAGTTGTAGTAATTTAGTTTTCTATCCGGGAGATGCGCCTGGCTCACAGCTAACTGGTGCTAGCTTTGGGGCAGAGGCGTTAGGCACTATCGCCACTCGGTAGCAGCGGTGATCCGGTGCCAAGGTCCAGAGCTCACAGCAAGGATCCGGTGGAGTAGTGTGTTCTAGCCGTGTTTGAGTGGAGTCCGGGTGAACAACTGAGTAGGCCGGGAGGTGGACCTCAGGGATAGCTTCGGTACTGGGTAACTCGGTGGGTGCTAGCTAGCTGTGAAGAACAGGAGAATAGTCCAGGGATTACGGCAGGAATCCGGCGTTGTAGTGGAGAGACAGTCCGTTACTGGTAGGCTGGCGAGTATTATCCAGGTCTAAAAATGACAAATAACAGCGGTTCCGTATCACATTGGGTGAGGCAGGTTACCGGAAGGTATAATTGAACTAAAATGGAGAAGAGATTGAAAATAAAATTTAAATATATACAAAAAAAGACGAAAAAATACAAAAGTACACAAGAGGACGAGCAAAACACGTCTGCACTGCTACGCCATCTTGGCTCTTTGACACAATCCTGTATCGGAGCTCCACGGACAATTCCTTCGACCTCAGGGCTTGGTTTTTGCTCTGAAATGCATTGTCAACTGTGGGACCTTATATAGACAGGTGAGTGTCTTTCCAAATCATGTACAATCAATTTAATTTACTCCAATCAAGTGGTAAAAACATCTAAAGGATAATCAATGGAAACAGGATGCACCTGAGCTCGATTTCGAGTCTCATAGCAATGGGTCTGAATACTTTTGCAAAAATGTCTAAATACCGTTTTTTTTTCATTAGGATTGATGAGGGAAAAACGATCGAATCCATTTTAGAATAAGGCTGTAACATAACAAAATGTGGAAAAAGTCAAGGGGTCTGAATACTTTCCAAATCCACTGTATGTGTGATGGATGAGTCTGCATGATTGATGTGTCTGTATGATGGATATGTCTGTATGATGAATATTAATGTATGATGGATGTCTGTATGCAACTACTATGAGATGGCTATCTCTGTCTGCAACGCTTCATGAAACGCTCAAAACACCAGAAGGAAACAATCAAATTCACATGTCAATTTGTCTATAAGACTCCCTATGAGTTAAGAGCTAATTGTAGTGCTTTCACAGACACCTCAAATCATGCACACCAGAAGCAGCTGTAATAACTGTAACCTGTCATGAAGCCAAATACACTGCTCAAAAAAATAAAGGGAACACTTAAACAACACAATGTAACTCCAAGTCAATCACACTTCTGTGAAATCAAACTGTCCACTTAGGAAGCAACACTGATTGACAATAAATTTCACATGCTGTTGTGCAAATGGAATAGAAAACAGGTGATAACCACAGACCACTTCTCAGTTCCTATGCTTCCTGGCTGATGTTTTGGTCACTTTTGAATGCTGGCAGTGCTTTCACTCTAGTGGTAGCATGAGACGGAGTCTACAACCCACACAAGTGGCTCAGGTAGTGCAGCTCATCCAGGATGGCACATCAATGCGAGCTGTGGCAAGAAGGTTTGCTGTGTCTGTCAGCGTAGTGTCCAGAGCATGGAGGCGCTACCAGGAGACAGGCCAGTACATCAGGAGACGTGGAGGAGACCGTAGGAGGGCAACAACCCAGCAGTAGGACCGCTACCTCCGCCTTTGTGCAAGAAGGAGCAGGAGGAGCACTGCCAGAGCCTTGCAAAATGACCTCCAGCAGGCCACAAATGTGCATGTTTCTGTTCAAACGGTCAGAAACAGACTCCATGAGGGAGGTAATGAGGGCCCAAAGTCCACAGGTGGTGGTTGTGCTTACAGTCCAACACTGTGCAGGACGTTTGGCATTTGCCAGAGAACACCAAGATTGGCAAATTTGCCACTGGCGCCCTGTGCTCTTCACAGATGAACGCAGGTTCACACTGAGCACGTGACAGACGTGACAGAGTATGGAGACGCCGTGGAGAACGTTCTGCTGCCTGCAACATCCTCCAGCATGACCGGTTTGGCAGTGGGTCAGTCATGGTGTGGGGTGGCATTTCTTTGAAGGGCCGCACAGCCCTCCATGTGCTCGCCAGAGGTAGCCTGACTGCCATTAGGTACAGAGATGAGATCCTCAGACCCCTTGTGATATGCTGGTGTGGTTGGTCCTGGGTTCCTCCTAATGCAAGACAATGCTAGACCTCATGTGGCTGGAGTGTGTCAGCAGTTCCTGCAAGAGGAAGGCATTGATGCTATGGACCGCCCGTTCCCCAGACCTGAATCCAATAGAGCACATCTGGGACATCATGTCTCGCTCCATCCACCAACAGACTGTCCAGGAGTTGGCGGATGCTTTAGTCCAGGTCTGGGAGGAGATCCCTCAGGAGACCATCCGCCACCTCATCAGGAGCATGCCCAGGCGTTGTAGGGAAGTCATACAGGCACGTGGAGGCCACACACACTACTGAGCCTCATTTTGACTTGTTTTAAGGACATTACATCAAATTGGATCAGCCTGTAGTGTAGTGTGGTTTTCCACTTTAATTTTGAGTGTGACTCCAAATCCAGACCTCCATGGGTTGATAAATTTGATTTCCATTGATAATTTTTGAGTGATTTTGTCGTCAGCACATTCAACTATGTAAAGAAAAAAGTATTTAATAAGAATATTTCATTCATTCAGATGTCGGATGTGTTATTTTAGTGTTCCCTTCATTAAATCAAACAGAATGTTCAATACTTTACCTTGCCCAGTGAATGCCAATACACAGAACAGCATTAGCATCTTTAATCTCATTCCTATGGCCACACCATCCTTGTGAATGTGCAATATAACCTCTGCAGCTTCTGCTGAATGAACAACTAAACTGCAGTTACTTCACCCCTTTATATGGCTGTGTGTCTCAGTCTGAGATTAAATGGGCCATGTTGTATGAGGCATGTCCCCCTTCCTAAACCAACACCTGCCTTGTGGCTTTTTGTGTTATATACACCAAGAGTTTTGGAAAGAGTGGACATTTGCCAAAACAACACCTCATAGTGTTACTGATGAGTGAAGTCAGCCTGACAGGTGGATGAGGGCCCTTTATGATACTGATCTGTGATAGACACTATGGCAAAAAACACTCTTCTGCCTTCATGGCTTATGTTCAATAAATATACCTTCTTTGAGAGCAAACTAGCAAATAACGTTCATTAAATAGAATGTTCACCTGAAGACTTGAAGGCCGCTTGAAACATTCAGCTAGACACTGTGATTGTGTCTCCTTGGCAAACATTAAGACAATGATCAAATGTTCCTCTAGCAAAACAATGATAAAATTAAAGCGTCATTGATCTGATAGATCAATATTGTCACACCCTGACCATAGAGAGCCTTTTTATTCTCTATTTTGGTTAGGTCGGGGTGTGACTAGGGTGGGTGATCTAGTGTTTATTTCTATGTTGGCCTGGTATGGTTCCCAATATTTAGGCAGCCATTTCCCCACTGTGTTTTGTGGGATCTTGTTTTTGTGTAGTTCCCTGTGAGCACTGCATGAGTGTCACGTGTCGTGTATTCTTTTTTCGGTTCTCCTATAATAAAAAAGATGTTGAACCGATATCACGTTGCGCTTTGGTCTGTCTCTCCACATGATCGTGACAAATATGCTGCCCAGATCATCATTCAAGAGATTCCAGCAAACTAAAATGAGTTTGTGTGAAAGGGTTAGAGAAGTTCTATTTACAGTCAAATCTTACATGAACAATTACAGGAAATAAACTTTCTTACACGGCATAACGGTTTGGTACTTGCTGGATTCCATTAATCAGTCATGAAATTGGGCTCCACACCGCTACGCTGGATTGGCTGGATCATTCACACCCACGTCGACAAAACCTCAAGACCGACTTAAAAACAGATAGTTACACTTCAGGCATATGTTTGAAGCTGTTAGGTGGAACTGATAAACAAATACTTCATGACAACTGACAAATCCAAATAACCAAATGAATTAGTGAGTCCAACATCTCATCACGGTACTGTTTGTCACTAGACAGCTCTCTTGTGGTTCTCTGCTCAGACATAACTCAATTCATACAGGTACACAGTATCTTGGATGTGCTCACAACATCACATGCAAGTATAAAACTGTTTGGTCAGCTAAAGGTCAATTATTTTATTATCTTGGTTAAAAAAACGTCTTTGCAGAGCCATCATGCAGACACACTTCAGTGGTTGGAAGTTGCAAACAAAGAAGCAATGTCCATAAGCTTAAGGTTTCATTGGTTTTTAATGCATAGCATTTTGACATCACACATTCCTATTTTCCACAATCCAAGATTAACACAACCATTGTCGTAAGCAGTATATACAAACAGTCAAAGCAGCCTTTTATAAGGAGTCTTGGGTCTCGTGGGGTGACTGCCTTTGAATAAAGAGTGCAAGAAAATAATAAGCTCGCTACAACACATGCATACACACTGACTACAGTATCATACAGTATCATCCAGGTCAAATACCCACCAGTCTCTGCCCTACTATGCATATTTTGGTACATCCAAAATACGACATTCAGGGTATCTTCACATGTAACAACAAGCAACGAGTGTTGAGTAAACACCAGCCCGAGAGGCTTGTAGGAAGTCACAACATCAGCGGCTACAGAATCACAGTGTCAGATATTTATCAGTATGTCCTCTGCAAGTCAGCTTGTCTTTGATGAGTTGGACTATGGCCATGATGCCTCCACAGATCTGCTCTGCAGTGTGACCATGATTATTGGTGCCCACCCACAGCACCACAACCTGATGAGGCAGAGACACAAACATCAACTTGGTGGGCAGTTTCATTCATACCACTTGATTTAAAAGCATGTTCAATGATAGATACTGAAAGTGCTTTTTGGCCCAGGAAAATGCTTGGGACCACGGGTCTGTGCAGCCATTAGGGTTTAAATCTGAACAAGGAGTAGTGTATGATCAACTCTAATATAATGTACTAACGTGTTGTCTGTGTGTATACATACCTTTGGGCTGATGTGGGCCAACTCTCCATTGCTCAATCTCCACAAGGCATTCTATGTTGCGTCACCTACTCAGCAAACTGGATGCAGTCTATCAAATTACCATCCGCTTTGTAACCAAAGCCCCTTATACCACCTACCACTGCAACTTGTATGCTCTCGTCGGTTGGCCCTCGCTACATATTCATCGCCAGACCCACTGGCTCCAGGTCATCTATAAGTCTTTGCTAGGTAAAGCTCCGCCTTATCTCAGCTCACTGGTCAACATAACACCCACCCGTAGCACGCGCTCAAACAGGTATATCTCACTGGTCATCCCCAAAGCTAACACCCACTTTGGTCGCCTTTCCGTCAAGTTCTATGCTGCCAATGACTGGAACTAATTACAAAAATTGCTGAAGTTGGAGACATATCTCCCTCACTAACTTTTTTTTTTAAACATTAAGAATTTTAAATTTTACCCCCTTTTCGTGGTATCCAATTGTTAGTAATTACTATCTTGTCTCATCGCTACAACTCGAAAGCCCTGCTTCCTCCGAAACACAACTCACACTGCTTCTTAACACAGCGCGCCTCCAACCCAACCCAGCCGCACCAATGTGTCAGAGGAAACACCGCGCACCTGGCCATCTTGATTAGCGCGCACTGCGCCCGGTCCGACAGAAAAAAAGTATGAGAATGTAAGCACTTGCTCTGGATAAGAGCTTCTGCTAAATGACAAAAACATCAAATCTGCGCGACTGCGGCGCGCATTTTACCTCGTGAACACCACCGGGCGAGTCCAAATCTAGACATGAGGAGGTAGGCTAGATTTTATCTGCAACTATAATTCCCTTTGGCAGTCACGTTGATAGCCGTAATTTACTGTGAAAATCGTGTTTTAGGGCGGTATTCATACACATTACTACTTATATGCGTATACATATTACTAGACTGAAAACAAAACGGTATTTTACTGAAGTAGCTCACCTATGAGTGGTCAATGGTACATTCTGTAGTTACTTGAAATGTTACTTTCAGCAACGTCAGGCGGACCGAATCACCATTACGGTATTGTAAAACATTAATAAATGTTAGCTATTCAGCGATCTCATCTATTAATATGAAAATGTCTGAACGCCGGTATGTTGATGCACCACACTGCCAATGCATCATTGGTTCGTAGCACTTTATGCTAACTGAATGATTAGCTAGCTACAGTACTGTATAGCTAGCTGACTATTCCTGTAGCCTGGCTGGAAATATGCCAGGTTACAGAAATGGTCAGCTAGCTAGCTCGTGTTTTGGTTATTTGTGCTAAAGTATTCGTTTCTGCCATCGTTATTCGTTATATATTATTATTAGGTCCCATAATGCCAGTGTACGCCCATTTGTTAATAGGGTTACACATTTCACTTGGAATTCTTTTGCGGTATTCTACTGTAGTTACCTAGCTAGCTACCCATAGTTAGTTGCTTTATTGATTCACACATCAGCTCTAATCTACCGAGACATAATTTTCACGTTGATTCTTTCTGACACTAGACAGACAAAGTGATGAGCTCAGAAGACTCCAACCCCGCCGCCACACCCACTCCTGGCGTGGACACCCAGGGAGATGGGCGATGGATGTCTTTGGTGTGTATCCTGCTGTTTGCCTCACCAATACATTACATCTGCCATTTTAGAATAACAGCAGCAGTTATAGTCTTGGAAGGTCAATTTCCTCTTGTGTCCTGATTCAGAGTGTTTAGGTTAAACGTGGAAGACACATTTCGGGTTGAATGCATTGACTAGGTATCTCCATTCCTCTCTCCCTCTGCATACAGCATAACCACTTTGTGTCTAACAGCAAGGACAAGGAACCTGATGTCCTGTTTGTAGGAGACTCTCTTGTCCAGCTCTTGTACCAGTTTGAGGTAATCTCTCTAACCTGGCAGCTGTAATGGGACTGCAAACATTGGTGACGTTTGGAACTTAAGCCAACATCATTTGCCACATTGAAATATTTTCTGATTACAAGTCTTGTCATTGCTGAAGAAAGCACGTTAGCTGCTATGTTATGCTAGTTGACATAATGGTGTTGATGTGTCTTTGTCAGGTGTGGCGAGACCTGTTTTCTCCTCTCCACGCTCTCAACTTTGGGGTGGGAGGTGATGCAACACAGCATGTCTTGTGGAGATTGAGCAATGGAGAGTTGGGCCACATCAGCCCAAAGGCATGTATACACACAGACAACATGTTAGTATGTTACATTTGAGTTGATCATACACTCCTCATTGTTTCGATTTAAACCCTAATGGCTGCACAGACCCATGGTCCCAAGCCTGTTCCTGGGTCAACAAGCACTTTCAGTATCAACCATTGAACATGCTTTTAAATCAAGTGGTATGAATGAAACTGCTCACCATGTTCATGTTTGTGTCTCTGCCTCATCAGGTTGTGGTGCTGTGGGTGGGCACCAATAATCATGGTCACACTGCAGAACAGATCTGTGGAGGCATTATGGCCATAGTCCAACTCATCAAGGACAAGCTGCCGAAGGCTTACACTCTTGTGCTGGTAGGTTGTACTCTACCTCTTTTCTACCACAAATGTGACTTAAACCATTAATGGGAAATGTTTGAATCATTTTCCTGTATTTGATTTACTGTTACTAAGTACTGATTGTTCTATCTTTGACCTGTTTAACTGCCAGTATCAAATGTCTGCCGGTGTTGAATGTTCTGGTTAAAGTTTGCTGCCAGACTTTGCTGAGGACACAATTATTATGTACAGTTGAAGTTGGAAGTTTTACATACACAGCCAAATACATTTAAACTCAGTTCTTCACAATTCCTGACATTTTAATCCTAGTAAAAATTCCCTGTCTTAGGTCAGTTAGGATCACCACTTTATTTTAAGAATGTGAAATATGAGAATAATAGTAGAAAGATTTATTTAAGCTTTTATTTCTTTCATCACACTCCCAGTTGGTTAGAAGTTTACATACACTCAATTTGTATTCGGTAGCATTGACTTTAAATTGTTAAACTTGGGTCAAACGTGTCGGGTAGCCTTCCACAAGCTTCCCACAATAAGTTGAGTGAATTTTGTCCCTTTCCTCCTGACAGAGCTGGTGTAACTGAGTCAGGTTTGTAGGCCTTCTTGCTCGCACACGCTTTTTCAGTTCTGCCCACAAATTTTCTATGGGATTGAGGTCAGGACTTTGTGATGGCCACTCCAATACCTTGACTTTGTTGTCCTTAAGCCATTTTGCCACAACTTTGGAAGTATGCTTTTTTGGAAGACCCATTTGCGACCAAGCTTTAACTTCCTAACTGATGTCTTGAGGTGAAGCTTCAATATATCCACATAATTTCCCTCATCATGATGCCATCTATTTTTTGAAGTGCACCAGTCCCTCCTGCAGCAAAGCACCCCCACAACATGATGCTGCCGTTCCCGTGCTTCATGGTTGGGAAGATGTTCTTTGACTTACAAGCCTCCCCCCTTTTCCTCCAAACATAGCGATGGTCATTATGGCCAAACAGTTATATTTTTGTTTCATCAGACCAGAGGACATTTCTCAAAAAAGTACGATCTTTGTCCTCATCTGCAGTTGAAAACCGTAGGCTGGCTTTTTTTATGGCGGTTTTGGAGCAGTGGCTTCTTCCTTGCTGAGCGGCCTTTCAGGATATGTCGATATAGGACTTGTTTTACTGTGGATATAGATACTTTTGTACCTTTCCTCCAGCATCTTCACAAGGTCCTTTGCTGTTGTTCTGGGTGGGATTGATTTGCACTTTTTGCACCAAAGTACATACATCTCTAGGAGACAGAAAGCGTCTCCTTCCTGAGCGGTAATGACGTTTGCGTGGTCCCATGGTGTTTACTTGCGTACTATTGTTTGTACAGATGAACGTGGTACCTTCAGGCGTTTGGAAATTGCTCCCAAGGATGAACCAGACTTGTAGAGGTCTACCATTTTTTTTCTGAGGTCTTGGCTGATTTCTTTTGATTTTCCCATGATGTCAAGCAAGAAGCCACTGAGTTTGAAGGTAGGTCTTGAAATACATCCACAGGTACACCTCCAATTTATTCAAATGATGTCAATTAGCCTATCAGCAGCTTGTAAAGCCATGACATAATTTTCTGGATTTTTCCAAACTGTTTAAAGGCACAGTCAACTTAGTGTATGTAAACTTCTGACCCACTGGCATTGTGATACAGTGAAATAATCTGTCTGTAAATAATTGTTGGAAAAATTACTTGTCATGCAAAAAGTAGATGTCCTAACCAACTTGCCAAAGCTGTAGTTTGTTAAGAAGAAATTTGTGGAGTGGTTGAAAAACGTGTTTTAATGACTCCAACCTAAGTGCATGTTAACTTCCGACTTCAACTGTATCTGTGACACTGCGATTCTGTAGCCGCTGATGTTGTGACTTCCTTCAGGCTGGTGTTTAGTCAACACTCAGTGCTGTGGGATTAATATATTCCAAGATGGCGTAGCACTCAGATGTCTTTGTTCTCGTCTTGTCCCGTGTATATATATTTTTTTTCTTGCATATCTTTTTTATATTTTTCCTAAACATCAACTTCAATATACTCTCCTGCAACCATCCTCACCCAATGTGGTATGATCTGCTATTTTCTAAAGTATTTTACTTTACTTTCGAACCAGAATCGCCCAACAGAGGCTAGCCAGCTAACTAGCTACTAGGTAGTAGTTAGCTAACCACTGCTAGCGGACATCAGCTAACCTCTAGCTCGGAAATCTCTTGCCAGTTTGCGCCAGTTTGAACATGATTCAAACCAGAGCACACCGGACTTATTTTCTCTCCATATCCCCAGATTCCTACCGCAAGCTCTGAACCTTTTTCACCTGGATCATCGCAGCTAGCTAGCTGCAATCCGAGTTGCTACTCCTGGCTAACGTCTCTATCCCAAAGCAAGCACCAATTAGCCTGTCGCTTTCCCTTGTGAGGACCATCTCCCGGCTAGCTGAAGAGGTCCATCAGCCACTCATTGGGCTGCAATACCTATTTTGCCAATTGGCCTGGACCTCTTTCACTACACGAAGCCCTGCTAATCCATCATGACTGGACTTCTGACGTAATCTGCCCAAGGGTTATTTTTGCAACAGGCCCCTCTGTCGCGACGTCCCCTGAATGCACATCTGCTAGCCGCGGCCCGCTAGCTGTCTAGAGCATATCGGACTGTTAGCTGAATAGGTCGATCGGCCAATTTTCTTGGGCCACTGTACCTATTTTGCCAATTGGACTGGGAACCGTTACTACACGGAACCCTACTAAGCCATCACGGCGAGGCTCCGCATGAGGAGGCTACAACAGACTTCTTCCGTTGCGACGTACCTCTAAGGCCCTTCTGCTAGCTTGCTAGCCCCGGCCCGCTGGCTGTCTGAATCGCCGTGTCTCCAGCCAGCTTAACTACTCACTGGACCCCTATGGTCACTCTGCTACGCATGCCTCTCCCTAATGTCAATATGCCTTGTCCATTGCTCTTCTGGTTAGTGATTATTGTCTTATTTCACTAGAGCCTCTAGTCCTGCTCAATATGACTTAGCTAAACCTTCAGTTCTATCGCACCCAGAAACATGCTCCTTTTACTCTGTTCCGAACGTACTAGACGACCAGTTCTTATAGCCTTTAGCCGTACCCTTATCCTACTCCTCTGTTCCTCTGGTGATGTAGAGGTTAATCCAGGCCCAGCAGTGCTTAGCTCCACTCCCATTCCCCAGGCGCTCTCATTTGTTGACTTCTGTAACCGTAAAAGCCTTGGTTTCATGCATGTTAACATTAGAAGCCTCCCCCAAGTTTGTTTTATTCACTGCCTTAGCACACTCTGCCAACCCGAATGTCCTAGCCGTGTCTGAATCCTGGCTTAGGAAGACCACCAAAAACCCTGAAATGTCCATCCTTAACTATAACATTTTCCGACCAGATAGAACTGCCAAAGGGGGCGGTGTGGCAATCTACTGCAGAGAAAGCCTGCAGAGTTCTTTCATAATGTCCAGGTCTGCCCAAACAATTCAAGCTTCTACTTCTAAAAATCCACCTTTCCAGAAGCAAGTCTCTCTCACTGTTGCCACTTGTTATAGATTACCTTCTGCCCCCAGCTGTGCCTTGAACACCATATGTGAATTGATTGCCCCCCATCTATCTTCAGAGCTCGTGCTGCTAGATGACCTAAGCTGGGACATGCTTAACACCCCGGCCACCCTACAATCTAAGCTTGATGCCCTCAATCTCACACAAATTATCTATCAATGAACCTACCAGGTACAACCCCAAATCCGTAAACACGGGCACCCTCATAGATATCATCCTAACCAACTTGCCCTCCAAATACACGTCTGCTGTCTTCAACCAAGGACTAAGTGATCACTGCCTCATTGCCTGCACCCACAATGGGTCTGCGGTCAAACGACCACCCCTCATCACTGTCAAACGCTCTCTAAAATACTTCAGTGAGCAGGCCTGGCCCGGGTATCCTGGAAGGATATTGACCTCATCCTGTCAGTAGAGGATAACTGGTTATTCTTTAAAGGGCCTTCCTCACCATCTTAAATAAGCATATGCCCCATTCAAAAAAAATTGAACCTGGAACAGATATAGCACTTGGTTCACTCCAGACCTGACTGCCCTTGACCAGCACAAAAAACATCCTGTGGGGTACTGCATTCGCATCAAATAGCCCCCACGATATGCAACTTTTCAGGGAAGTTAGGAACCAATATACACAAGCAGCTAGGAAAGCTAAGGCTAGCTTTTTCGAACAGAAATTTGCATCCTGTAGCACAAACTCCAAAAAGTTCTGGGACACTGTAAAGTCCATGGAGAATAAGAGCACCTCCTCCCAGCTGCCCACTGCACTGAGGCTAGGAAACACTGTCATAAATCCACGATAATTGAGAATTTCAGTAAACATTTTTCTATGGCTGGCCACGCTTTCCACCTGGCTACTCCTATCCCTGTCAACTGCCCTGCACCCCCCACAGCAACTCTCCCAAGCCTCCCCATTTTTCCTTCACCCAAATCCAGATAGCTGATGTTCTGAAAGAGCTGCAAAATCTGGACCCTTACAATTCAGCCGGGCTAGACAATCTGGACCCTCTCTTTCTAAAATTATCTGCCGCAATTATTGCAACCCCTATTACTAGCCTGTTCAATCTCTCTTTCGTATCGTCTGAGATCCCCACAGATTGGAAAGCTGCCGCGGTCATCCCCCTCTTCAATGGGGGAGACACTCTGAACTCAACCTACTACAGACCTATATCTATCCTACCCTGCCTTTCTAAAGCCTTTGAAAGCCAAGAAAAACAAACAGATCACCGACCATTTTGAATCCCACCGTACCTTCTCCGCTATGCAATCTGACTTCTGAGCTGGTCATGGATGCACCTCAGCCATGCTCAAGGTCCTAAACGATATCAAAACTGTCATCGATAAAGAGAATACTGAATAGCTGTATTCATCAACCTGGCCAAGGCTTTCGACTCTGTCAATCATCAACTACTTCTCAGACAGAGAGTTTAGTTTGTCAAATCGGAGGGCCTGTTGTCCGGACCTCTGGCAGTCTCTATGGGGGTGCCACGGGGTTCAATTCTCGGGCCAACTCTCTTCTCTGTTTACGTCAATGATGTCGCTCTTGCTGCTGGTGATCCTCTGAACCACTTCTACGCAGACGACACCATTCTGTATACTTCTGGCCCTTGTTTGGACACTGTGCTAACTAACCTCCAGACGAGCTTCAATGCCATTCAACTCTCCTTCTGTGGCCTCCAACTATTCTTAACTGTATGTTTGTAAAACTAAATTCATGCTCTTCGACCGATCGCTGCCCGCACCTGCCCACCCCTCCAGCATCACTACTCTGGACGCTTCTGACCTAGAATATGTGGACAACTACAAATACCTAGGTGTCTGGTTAGACTGTAAACTCTCCTTCCAGACGCACATTAAGCATCTCGAATCCAAAATTACATCTAGAATCGGCTTCCTATTTGGCAACAAAGCATCCTTCACTCATGTTGCCAAACATACCCTTGTAAAACTGACTATCCTACCGATCCTCCAACACTCTACTCAACAAATTAGATGTAGTCTACAGTGCTATCTGTTTTGTTACCAAAGCCCCATATATTACCCACCACTGCGACCTGTATGCTCTCGTTGGCTGACCCTCGCTTTATACTTGTCGCCAAACCGTCTGGCTCCAGGTCATCTACAATTCTTTGCTAGGTAAAGCCCCACCTTATCTCAGTTCACTGGTCACCATTGCAGCACCCACCCACAGCACGCGCTCCAGGAGGTATATTTCATTGGTCATCCCCGAAGCCAATTCTCCTTTGGCCGCCTTTCCTTCCAGTTCTCTGCTGCCAAAGACTGGATCGAACTGCAAAAGTTGCAGAAGCTGGAGTTTCTTATCTCCCTCACTAACTTCAAGCACCAGCTATGAGAGCAGCTCACAGATCATTGCACCTGTACATACCCCATCTTTAAATAGCCAATCCAACTACCTCATCCCCATAATGTATTTATTTATTTTGCTCCTCTGCACCCCAGTATCTCAACTTGCAAATTCATCTTCTGCACATCTACCACTCGTGTTTAATTGCTATATCGTAATTACCTCACCACTATGGCCTATTTTATTGCCTTACCTCCCTTATCTTACCTCCATTTGCGCACGCTGTATATACTTTCTTTTCTACTGAATTATTGACTGTATGTTTGTTTATTCCATGTGTAACTCTGTGTTTGTGTCAAACTGCTTTGCTTTATCTTGGCCAGGTCACAGTTGTAAATGAGAACTTGTTCTCAACTAGCCTACCTGATTAAATAAAGGTGAAATAAGAAATATAAGCGCCGTCTAAGAGATTCGTTAGACATTTCTCTTGGCTTCTTTTCTGGAGATGTTCTCCTTGAATTATTTTAATAAACTGATAAGATTTAGATTAATATGATTGACTGCTCTCCCTTTTGTTCACCTTTGAAAATCCCTTTTACAACCATTAAACTTTTTGATAACACAAACTTAAATTATTAACTGCATACTTTATGGACTCCATTATCATTGCTAACCATATTGTCACGTTTGTCCTTTCTAGCATGGCCTTCTAGTGACTATAATGCACAGTAGGTTGGTGGGACCTTAATTGGGGAGAATGGGCTTGTGGTAATGGCTGGAGCTGAATGAGTGGAATACTATCACACACATGGTTTTCAGGTGTTTGATGCCACTCCATTTGCTCCATTCCAGACATTATTATGAGCTCTTCTCCCCTCAGCAGCCTCCTGTGCTTTCATGTATGTTTCCAACCACAGGGAGTGCTCCCCAGGGGTAAGATGCCCAACTCCCTACGGGAGAGGAATGCCCAGGTCAACAAGCTGGTCCAGGAGGCTGTGTCCTCTCTCCCCCACGCCTCCCTCCTCAACGTGGACCCCGGCTTTGTGCACTCGGACGGCAGCATCTCCCACCAGGACCTGTATGACTACCTCCACCTCACCCCCCAGGGCTACCAGGCTGTGTGCCAGCCGCTACACGCCCACCTCAAGGGCCTGCTGGAGAAACAGGCTGAAAACTGAAGGCCAAAGACCAACTGATGGCCAATGACCCACTCACTACATCAGAGGTACAAACCCTGGTCCTGGAGAGCCACAAGAGTACAGGCTTTTAGCACATTCACTACACTTTTTATTTAGTATTTTAGTACAGCCTTTTGTTCCATCCCATGATTCAAATAATGATCTAGTCCTTGATTAGTTGAATCATGTTGAATGCTGGGCTGGAAGAAAAGCCTTCTCTTGAAAGGCTTTCTAGAACCAGCGTTGGTAACCACTGCACTACTCTATTCTATGGGACTATATTGTAACTTACCACCAAAATGGCTGAGTAGAGGACCATTAAGCACTAATAGGATCAAACATCTGTGTTGCTAGTCAGATTTGACCGCTTATCACCAACTGATTTGATTGAGCTGATTTGAGAGATTATCCTTCCCTTTAGTTTCATGCTGTATGGTAGATTTGATGAATAATATACCAGAATCTCTCTCCTCTGACTGATAGATACATTATAAGAACTTCCCCACAGAAAGGTTAGGAGAATCTGAAAAGCTACCATACTAAAGGTTTTTGTTTCCTCTGTCAAAATACCCACATTTCCTGTCTTTTTCTCTTAACTTTGAAAACATAAACAGTCCTATTGATCTGATTGGTTATTAATAGTATCATTTAAAATCCCTTTAATGGTGTCATATGTGTTTAGACAGAGACCATTTATGTTGACAATGCAACAAGGTGTCACTTGGCCAGTTGGCTCCACTGTTAAAGCATTATTTGTTTCCGGTATCTGTTTACCACCATAACTTTTTGTTTCTTGTGAAGATTTCCCCGGAATATGTCTTATTTTGGCTGTGCAAATATGGAGAATGAAGGGGAAGGGTATGGTATATTTGGAGTGAATGATGAGGGCATTTCAATGTAGCGCTGAGACTGGTGGGTATTTGGCTTGGCTATGATATGATACTACAGTCGGTGTGTATGGATGTGTTGTAGCTAGCTTATACTCTTTATTCAAAGGCAGTCACCACACGAGACCCAAGACTCCCTATAAAAGGCTGCTTTGACTGTTTGAATATACTGCCTGTGTAGTCCTACCTGCCTCTGTATCTTGAATGTTGATTGTGGAAAATCTGAATATGTGATGTCAAAATGCAATGCATTAAAACCAATGAAAGCTTACTCTATGGACATTGCTTCTTTGTTTGCAGCTTCCAACCAATTGCGTGTGTGTGCACGATGGCACTGCAAAGAATAGTTTTTAAACCAAAATAATAATATAATTGACCTTCAGCTGTAGCTTGTCAAAACGTCCTCTCTGTGTGTGTGTTTGATTGCTTAATGTTCTCAAACTAATGGGTGCGGTGAAAGTTGTTAGGTTCTTATTTTTCAGAGTAAATAACCCCACGGACACTAGAGACGCTTTAACCAAGTTTAATTCTTCCCAAAGGTTCTGGTCAGCTGTAATCAGATAGCAAAACATTTTTTTCCATCACAGTTACATACATCCTACTTAAGACACTCCCTCACTCCATTCCTTATAGTTTTAGCCCAACAGGAAGAAGGTAACCAGATACTAAACACTGATTACTCCCTTAAGGGGAACTGACCTCACTCCTCACATCCTGACCTCAACCCCTCCTTCACCTAATCCACAGATATCCATCTGTCTTCCCTATATCAGCACGTCACTCTCCTCTCCATCAAACACATTCCAAAGCCTTCTGGCTTTCTACAGACTTTCTATTCAAGGCTTCTTCTCTATCATTTATTTAATATCTCAATGTTCAATTGTTAGCCGATTCCAACAGATTACACATGGAACACAATAATGGTGAGATTTATTGAATTGGGATGACCAGTTTTATACCTGCGTGTGATGTTCTGCGCACATCCAAGATACTGTACCTTGAGTTATGTCTGAGCAGAGAGCCGTCTAGTGACACAGTGCTGTGATGAGACGTTGGACCCACTCCTTCGTATGGTTAGTTGATTGTGTCAGTTGTCAAGAAGTATTTATTTACCTATTCCACCATATAGCTTCTAACATGCTGAAAATCGAAGCTCAAGAGACCAAGTGTACATATCTGTTTTTAAGTTGGACTTCAGAGATATCATCGACATGGGGGTGAATGATCCAGCCAATCCAGCTTAGCGGTGTGGAGCCCAATACCGTGACTGATTAGTGGAATCCAGCGAGCACCAAACCGTTATACTGTGAAAGAATGTTCATGTCCTGTGATAGTCAATGTGAGATTTGACTAGGTGCAAACAGAACTTCTCTGACCCTTTCACACAAACTGTCATTTTAGTTTGCTCTAATCGCTTGAATGATGATCTGGGCAGCATATTTACCTGTCAGATCAATGATGCTTTAATTTCCTCATTATTTTCCTAGAGGAACATTTGATCATTGTCTTAATGTTTGCCAAGGAAACACAATCAGTGTCTGGCTGAATGTTTCAAGCAGCCTTCAAGTCTTCAGGTGAACATTCTATTTAATGAACGTTATTTGTTAGTTTGCTCTCAAAGAAGCTATATTTATTGAACATAAGGCAGAAGAGTGTTTTGTCATTGTGTCTATCACAGGACAGTATCATAAAGGGCCCTCATCCACCTGTCAGGCTGACTTCACTCATCAGTAACACTATGAAGTGTTGTTTTGGCCAACGTCCACTCTTTCCAAAACGCTTGGCGTAAAAACACAAGCCACAAGGCAGGTGTTGGTTTAGGTAGGGGCACGCGCTTCATACATCATGGCCGATTTCATCTCAGACTGAGACACACGTCTATATAAAGGGCTGAAGTAACTGCAGAGGGTAGTTGTTCATTCAGTTGCAGCGGCAGACGTTTTATTGCACATTCACAAGGATATTGTGGCCATAGGAATAAAGATGCTTTTGCTGTTCTGTGTATTGGCATTCACCGGTCAAGGACAAGGTAAAGTATGGAACATTCTGTGTGATTTACTGTTGCATGTATTTGGCTTTATCATGTACAGTGAGTTATAGCAGGTTACACTTATTACAGATGCTACTGGTGTGCATTATTTGAGGTGTCTGTGAAAGAACTACATTTAGCATTTGATTGTTTCTTTCTGATGATTTGAGTGTTTCATGAAGCGCTGCAGACAGAGATAGCCATCTCATAGTAGTTGCAAACAGACATACTGTAACGGTTTTCTTGAGGCGGACCAAAACGCAGCGTGGTTATTATTCATGGTTCTTTAATAAAGAAACTATACATGAATAGACTAACAAAACAAGAAATGTGAAAAACCAAAACAGCCCTATCTGGTGCAAACACAGCGACAGGAACAATCACCCATAAACCCCAACACCAAACAGGCTACCTAAATATGATTCCCAATCAGAGACAATGACTAACACCTGCCTCTGATTGAGAACCATATCAGGCCAAACACAGAAACAGACAAACTAGACACACAACATAGAATGCCCACTCCGATCACACCTTGACCAAACAAAACATAGAAACATACAAAGCAAACTATGGTCAGGGTGTGACACATACATAAATATCAAACATACAGACATATCCATCGTAGCTTCCGAGAACAATATCGACGAATACATCGAGACGGTAACTGAGTTTGTGGCTGAAGAAATTTGGCTTGTCAACTAAAACCCTCACAAACTTTTACAGATGTACAATTGAGAGCATCCTGTCAGGCTGCATCCCCACCTGTTACGGCAACTGCACCGCCCATAACCGCAGGGCTCTCCAGAGGGTGGTGTGCTCTGCACAACGCATCACCAGGGGCAAACTACCTGCCCTCCAGGACACCTACAGCACCTGTCAGGAAGCCAAAAAGATAACCATGGACAGCAACCACCCAAGCCACTGCCTGTTCACCCCGCTATCATCCAGAAGGCGAGGTCAGTACAGGCGCATCAAAGCTGTTAAACAGCCATCACTAGCGCAGAGAGTCTGCTGACTAAATATACAGACTTGAAATCAATGGCTACTTTAATAAATGGAACACTAGTCACTTTAATAGTTTACATATCTTGCTTTACTCATCTCATATGTATATACTGTATTCTGTACCATTCTACTGTATCTTGGTCTATGCCGTGCTGACATTGCTCGTCCATATATTTATATATTCTTAATTCCATCCCTTTACTTAGATTTGTGTGTTTTGGGAATTTTGTGAAATCTGATTTGATTTGATTACATACAGTTGAAGTCAGAAGTTTACATCCACTTAGGTTGGAGTCATTAAAACTCATTTTTCAACCACTCCACAAATTTCTTGTTAAAAAATTATAGTTTTGGCAAGTCGGTTAGGACAACTACCTTGTGCATGACACAAATCATTTTTCCAACAATTGTTTACAGACAGATTATTTCACTTAGAATTCACTGTATCATAATTCCAGTGTGTCAGAAGTTTACATACACTAAATTGACTGTGCCTTTAAACAGCTTGGATAATTCCAGAAATTGATATCATGGCTTTAGAAGCTTCTGATAGGCTAATTGACATCAATTGAGTCAATTGGAGGTGTACCCGTGGATGTATTTCAAGGACTACCTTCAAACTCAGTGCCTCTTTGCTTGACATCATGAGAAAATCAAAAGAAATCAGCCAAGACCCCAGAAAAAAAATGGTTGACCTCCGCAAGTCTGGTTCATCCTTGGGAGCAATTTCCAAACGCCTGAAGGTACCACGTTCATCTGTACAAACAATAGTATGCAAGTATAAACACCATGGGACCACGCAGCAGTCATTACCACTCAGGAAGGAGACGCGTTCTGTCTCCTAGAGATGAACGTACTTTGGTGCGAAAAGTGCAAATCAATCCCAGAACAACAGCAAAGGACCTTGTGAGATGCTGGAGGAAACAGGTTCAAATGTATCTACAGTATATCCACAGTAAAACAAGTCCGATATTGACATATCCTGAAAGGCCGCTCAGCGAGGTAGAAGCCACTGCTCCAAAACCGCCATAAAAAAGCCAGCCTACGGTTTGCAACTGCACATGAGGACAAAGATCGTACTTTTTGGAGAAATGTCCTGTGGTCTGATGAAACAAAAACAGAACTGTTTGGCCATAATGACCATCGTTATGTTTGGAGAAAAAAGGGGGAGGCTTGCAAGCCGAAGAACACCATCCCAACCGTGAAGGACGGGGGTGGTAGCAACATGTCGTGGGGGTGCTTTGCTGCAGGAGCGACTGGTGCACTTCACAAAATAGATGGCATCATGATGAAGGAAATTATGTGGATATATTGAAGCAACATCTCAAGACATCAGTCAGGAAGTTAAAGCTTGGTCGCAAATGGGTCTTCCAAGTGGACAATGACCCCAAGAAAACTTCCAAAGTTGTGGCAAAATGGCTTAAGGACAACAAAGTCAAGGTATTGGAGTGGCTGTCACAAAGCCCTGACGTCAATGAAAATTTGTGGCTAGAACTGAAAAAGCAAACCTTACTCAGTTACACCAGCTCTGTCAGGAGGAATGGGCCAAAATTCATCCAACTTACTGTGGGAAGCTTGTGGAAGGCTACCTGAAACGTTTGACCCAAGTTAAACAATTTAAAGACAATCCTACCCAAATACTAATTGAGTGTATTTAAACTGGGACTGGGAATGTGATGAAAGAAATAAATGCTGAAATAAATCATTCTCTCTACTATTATTCTGACATTTCACATTCTTAAAATAATGTGTTGATCCTGACTGACCTAAGAAAGGTCATTTTTACTAGGATTAGATGTCAGGAATTGTGAAAAACTGAGTTTAAATGTATTTGGCTAAGGTGTATGTAAACTTCCAACTTCAACTGTCTCTTATTTGACCTCATTTGCACTCACTGTATATAGACTTTTTTTATTTTTTTTCTACTGTATTATTGACAGTATGTTTTGTTCATTCCATGTGTAACTCTGTGTTGTTGTATGTGTCGAACTGCTATGCTTTATCTTGGCCAGGTCGCAGTTGCAAATGAGAACTTGTTCTCAACTAGCTTACCTGGTTAAAAAAAAGGTTACATTTTTTTTTTTTAAATATCCATCATACAGACTCATCAATCATTGAAAAATATCCATCATACTTACTGTACATATCCATTCTGATCAACCTCTCTCTCATCCTCTCTTCCAAGGGATTCTCAAAACTGATATACAACGTTCAGGTGTCAGTGAAGCTACAGGTAATGTGTAGGACCCAGGGAGAGTTGGAGACCAGATCAACCCTCCCAGACACCATGACAGACTGTGTGACTGTAAGGGTAAGTGATTAGGAAGTCCATTATGTATATTTTAAGTGTATACAGTAGTTTGTGTTTAAAAAAATAAATACATTACAATCCTAGCTTGCTTGTCAGTCTGTTTCTTACAACCCATGATAGTAATGTTTTTGAATGGCAATTAGTTGGCAGAAACTGCATGGTACTCAGGCTAATACAGCAGTTTACTTTGTGTCACTCAGGGAGGAGGAGAGAGGGTTTGAGTGGAGGCTGCCTCTGCCAGGAGTCTGCCAAATCCTACAGCAAGCCCAGGAAGGCCTGTGAGCAGCCTTATGTTTCTGTAACACTAGCAGCAGTACATTGAAGAGTTACTACAATACTTGTTACAGTGGACTCTCTCAAAGTCACCAATCGGTGTATCTCTCTCCCATCCCATCCTCTCTGACCTATGCACAATCCAGGTGTGGCAATGTGCCTAAAGAAAGGATTCAAGAATCAGTGGAAATGCCAGAAGATTATGGAAAGAGTAGAGAGGTCAAAGGGTGACCACGGCAAAAACTTAATGAGTATCCCAATTTAAAGAGTTGACCTTTAATAACTACTTTATAAACCTTGTAACAATGTTTTGTAATCTCATATTGCTCGCTCAGGAACCCTGACTAGTTTTTTAAATAAAAATATATTATATAATTATACTCCTTGAAATACATGTTTTTATAACAAGTTTCACTATGTGTGTGGATTGATTTCCAATGTAGTATTTGATCATTGAATCATTAGATTTCATATATCCTTTAGCGTTTTTTGTGCCACTCTAAATCTCTCTGTTGCTACTTCATTAAATTCACATTTCTTCTTGCACAGCAAGAAATCCCCCAAGATTGCACCATTCAGTAGGACAGGGGTGAAAAGACAAAACTTAATTTAAGACAATAATTAATGAAGAGGAAGTATAAACATAAGACACGTGCACAAGCTTTCATCTCCTCCGATGATTTACAATCCTATACATTAAACATGTGCAAAAACAAGCCATGTTTTACATAAACACCAGTTAAATGTATTATCGTTTTAAAACGTTTTACCTTTAAGGTATTTATAAGTTAAATAAACCTGAATTTGTACTTGAACTATAGAGGTTAGATACATGATCAAACACAGAAAGGGACTCAGTGAATGGACTCCAGGGCAACAGTCACAGTCACAAGGGCAGTGAATATCTAAGAACTTTTATTTAGAATCAGAAATAGGCAGCACAACTGAGCAGCGAATCTTTGCGCCTTCAATTACCATGTGGAAGACCAGTTTTTTAAAAGAATATCAGTTTATAGAGATGATTGACATAAAAACAAACTGTTGAGGTGGGTTCTATTCTAAGGGGATAGGCCCCTCCCTTCTGACCTCTTGTTGACTCTCTCCTCACAATCTAAAAGCATTGGAAAAGAGCTAAGCACACTAAACTCAGCCCTATGATGGTACGATTGGGCAATTACAATATTGACAATACCACTTATTTCTATCCAGTCCTTTTTCAGATCAGCGAGGGGAGTCAGTGAGGTTAGAGGGCAGGAAGTGATTGGCTCCCAGCCAGCAGACATGCAGTGTGGTAGTCTCAATGGTTGATCAGAGGCAGAGTGAGAGCTGCAAGGCCCATCAACATCAGACCAACTCTGGACTGGAATGGAGGGGCAGGCGAGTGGCCTGAGAGAGAAAGAAGAATGGGAGAGAACGGAGACAAAGAGGTTGGGAGAGGAGGGGGACAAAGAGAATGGGAGAGGAGGGGACAAAGATAATGGGAGAGGAGGGGGATATGTAAACTTCCGACTTCAATTGTATATATCTTCTCGATTCCTGTCTGTACCCACCAGTTCATAAAATGTCTGTATTGCATTTCCATGATGCATGAAAATGATCCTTGCACAAACACGTACACAAGCTAGAACCAAATTAAATTCAACATAATAAAAACAACTTGGTGACATTTAATTACTCATTATATCCCACCTAGGTCTTACTACAACAACCCACCCACTTACCAGTGACATCCAGACTAATGGTCTTGGACATTGAGATGTTAGTTAGAGAGTTCTTGGCCACACAGGTGTAAATCCCTGCATTTTTCAAGGAGACACCTACAGCCATCAAAGGACCAGTCACGGGCAATGGTTGGTTGTTGTATTTCCACCGGTACTCGCTGGTTGGCCGGGAGTCGGCTGAGCACTTCAGACTGACAGGGATTACTGAGCCAATCATCACTAAGCCTGGGCCAGAGACGTTCACACTCAAAGGGCCATCTACAGAGAGAGGTTCAGAGAAGTGGGGTCATAGTAGGGAAAAGTCTAAACGGAATCCTTGGGACATCCAACTCTGACATCACCCCATTGAAGGTGAAATGTAAAATGGTTAAGGTAAGGGTTAAGGTCAGAGTTAGGTAAGAGTTATGGTTAAGGTTAGGGTTTAGGGTAGGGACATCCCAAAGATCCCAGATAGCACTAACCATCATAATAGTGGTGGGTTTCTGATTTTCTACATTATTTAACATCAAATGCTTCTCTTTAAAATATTTTACCAACAGATTAAAACACCAGTACTTACAGTTCACCAATAGCTGGTATTTAGGGCTGGTGTGTGGGCGAAGGAGGTTGGTGGCGACGCACTGATAGTTTCCATCGTTAGACACCTTGACTGGACTGAAGTGCAAAGAGTTGTTAGAGATGGTGATGTCAGAGTTCAAGGTGTTGTTCAGGACCAGAGACAGGTTGTCCTTCATCCAGTAGATGGTGTCATAGCGCCCGGTGACATCACAGGTCAGGGTTAGGTTGTCAGATGATATCGGCGTTTTGTTTCGTTTCACCATCACCGACTTTATAGCCTCTGTGAGGACAGAGGAAGTGTATTGCTTTATGTACAGTATCAAGATTTGTCATTTGATCAAATGTTTAGTTCCAGCAACGCAATAGTTGGATATATAAAACATGTGTATATATATATATATATGCACACTACTGAGCAAAAAAATAAACTCAACGTTCAACAAATTCAACAATTTTACTGAGTTACAGTTCATAAAAGGAAATCAGTCAATTGAAAAACATTCATTCGGCCCTAATCTATGGATTTCACAGGGACTGTCCAGGGGTGCAGCCATGGGTGACCTTGAGGGGACATAGGCCCACCCACTGGGGAGCCAGGCCCAGCCAATCAGAATGAGTTTTTCAACACAAAAGGGATTTATTACAGACAGAAATACTCCTCAGTTTCAATAGTTTTCCAGGTGGCTAGTCTCAGACAATCCCGCAGGTGAACAAGCTGGATGTGAAGGTTCTGGGCTGGCATGGTTAGACTTGTTCTGTGGTTGTGAGGCCAGTTGGACGTACTGAAAAATTCTCTAAAATGACATTGGAGGCGGCTTATGGTAGGGAAACAGCTCTGGTGGACATTCCTGCAGTCAGCATGCCAATTGCACACTCTCTCAAAACATGAGACATATGTGGCATTGTGTTTTGTGACAAAACTGCACATTTTAGAGTGGCCTTTTATTGACCCGAGCACAAGGTGCAACTGTGTAATGATCATTCTGTTTAATCAGCTTCTTGATATACCACACCTGTCAGGTGGATGGATTATCTTGGCAATGAAGAACTGCTCACTAACATGGATGTAAACAAATGTGTGCACAACATTTGAGAGAAATAAACTTTTTGTGCATGAAGACAATTTATGGGAATCTGTAGTCTGATTTACCAATGACGGTGAGCATCTTGGAGACAGTGCTGTTTCTGCCAGTGGCGTTGTTAAAGGCCACACAAGTATACTCCCCATGACTGGCTAAGGTCAGTGGGCCAGCTTCATACTCTGAGCCTGTTGCCACCCGGGAGCCATTGAAGAACCAGCTGAACTGGCTGAGAGGCTGAGAGGAGGCTGAGCAGTTAAAGGTCACTCTTTGTTCTGTTTCGGCAATGGGTGCACCAGCTATCACAGGTTGCTTGGGTCCATCTGTGAAAATCAGACGACATCGAAACATTCAACTATAACTACCTTATTGTCGATTATTAACTTCATAATATGTCATCACAGTTATTACCTCTATCTTTGACAAGAATACATCCCCATTATTACTTACAATTCACTAGGAGTGTGTAGCGGTTGCTAGTTCTGTTGCTCATACTATTTCTGGCCATACACTGATATTCTCCATAGGAAGAATACTGGACAGGGTTGAAGGTCAGTGTTCTGTTGTCGAAAGAGACGTGGGTTCTGTTATCCAGATGCACTAACGTGAGGTTCTTCCACCAGTGAATGGAGCTAGGATCACCAACGATATTGCAAGTCATTGTAAAGGAGTCACCCTCTATCGCCTGGGTTCCACCGGTGCTTATGGACACTGAGGTTATTGGCGCTGAGAACAAAGTGAAACTGTTTCAATGGTTGCAGTAGGTTTAATGGTTGCAGAGGGATTTTTTGTTCTCAAGAAAGTAGACCAAACGAATCAATTAAAGGATTACGGTTAGACCAAGTCTCACCAACAATAGTGAGCATCTTGGAGACAGTGCTGTTTCTGCAAGTGATGTTGTTGAAGGCCACACAGGTGTATTTCCCATGACTGGCTAAGGTCAGTGGGCCAGTCTCATACTTTGAGCCAGTTGCCACCTGGGAGCCATTGAAGAACCAGCTGAACTGGCTGAGAGGCTGAGAGGAGGCAGAGCAGTTGAAGGTCACGCTGTGTCCTGTTTCTCCTAATGCTGGTCCTGTTATTATTGGCATCTCCGGTCCATCTATGATTCAAAAGACAATGAGGTTAGACCAGTTGTGTCAAATTAATTCCGTGAAGGCCCTAGTGTCTGCTGGTTTTTGTTTTTTCCTTTCATTTGAGACACAGAAAACCAGGTTTGGGGAGTTCCTTACTATTAAGGGACCTTAATAAATCAAGCAAGTTCAAGGGAGGATCGAAACCCGCTGACACCCAGCCTTCTGTGGAATGAGTTTGACACATGTGAGTTAAACCCAACATCTGTCATTGGCCAGAAGGTCAAACGTCATCAACAAATGTCAGATGGTATAAGAGGTGGGATCCAAACCATCACGTTAACTTTACTACAATATGCATAAAGGAAGTTCAAAAAGATTCCACCTCAGGCCATGGGGTCAAAGTTAAACTTGTTAATAACTACTCACAGTTGACGATCAGTCTGTATTCTGGGCTGGTCATGTTGCTGAGGGGGTTGGAGGCAGAACACTGATAGTCTCCATTGTCAGAATGCTGTAATGAGTTGAATGTCAGTGTATTGTTGTTCATATAGAAGTCTGTTCTGTTGTCAGCATACAGAGGCCAGCCGTTCCTCATCCACTGAATGGAGTAAACCGTTCCAGCGGTCTCACAGGTCAGAGAGAATCTCTCGTTCAGGATTGGCTGGGCTCCAATTACTTTCACCATGGTCATGGTCACTGTTGCTGTGGAAGCATATCAAAGGGTTTTTTGAGCACTTTTATCTAAACTTCCATTTTATTATACTGTAGGTTAAGCAGCACGTATACTGTATCTGAAATCAAATGTACACAAAGTTAAAAAAAACTTTTAGTCTCTTGATTTTAAGCAGCAGTTACTGACTCACCAACAATAGTGAGCATCTTGGAGACAGTGCTGTTTCTGCAAGTGATGTTGTTGAAGGCCACACAGGTGTATTCCCCATGACTGGCTAAGGTCAGTGGGCCCGTCTCATACACTGAGCCAGTCGCCACCTGGGATCCATTGAAGAACCAGCTGAATTGGCTGAGAGGCTGAGAGGAGGCAGAGCAGTTGAAGGTCACGCTGTGTCCTGTTTCTCCTAATGCTGGTCCTGTTATTATAGGCTTCTCCGGTCCATCTATGATACAATTGACAATCAGTTAGACCAGGGGTGTCAAGTTCAATCCAAGGAGGAACTAGTGTCTGCTGGTTTTTGTTTTTTCCTTTCAATTGAGACCGAGACAGCCAGATTTGGGGAGTTCCTTACTAATAAGGGACGTTAATATGTAAATCAAGTTCAAGTCAGGTTTGAAAAACCAGCTGACACCCAGCCTTCTGTGGAATGAGTTTGACACATGTGCGTGTTAAGGGAATTTTTATCAATGATGACTAATTATGTATACATTTCAATCAGGACAGACGAATCAGAATACTATTATGTTACTGTATATGTACTAATCAGAATACTATTATGTTACTGTATATGTATGAATTTTCTTTTTAATCTTAGTACTGAATATAATGTGTGTAAATATAATCAAGAATTAGAACAATGACTGTCTGTTCCTTGGTAGAAATGAATGAACTATATCTCCAAACTGGCTAGAATGCTTATCTACACTGGCTGACCTTGGCTTTAGGCGAGGAGGGAAGGCTTGAGAACTATAGAGCCTTTCTACCAGTGTCAAGAAGAGACGGAACATTTAGAAACCGCTGACGTCCTTTTCAGTTTATAACCTGTGGTAAAATGTGTAAGGAGGAGTACTCTCGTGAATAAAAGCTGCTGTTTGACTTTAAGACTGGGCTCTGTCCATTTCTATAAAATAAGGGTCATACAAATCCTTATGAATTGACAGAGTGTTTAATTTAAATTGGGTGTTAAAACATAGAGGAATTTAATTCCTACAACAGTGTGTTAAACCCAACATCTGTCATTGGCCAGAAGGTCAAACATCATCAACGTATTTCAGATTGTATAAGAGGTGGGATACAAACCATCACATTGATGGTTTACTACAGTATGCATAAAGGAAATTCAAAAAGATTCCACCTCAGGCCATGGGGTCAAAGTTGAACTTGTTAATAACTACTCACAGTTGACGATCAGTCTGTATTCTGGGCTGGTCATGTTGCTGAGGGGGTTGGAGGCAGAACACTGATAGTCTCCATTGTCAGAATGCTGTAATGAGTTGAATGTCAGTGTATTGTTGTTCATAGAGAAGTCTGTTCTGTTGTCAGCATACAGAGGCCAGCCGTTCCTCATCCACTGAATGGAGTAAACCGTTCCAGCGGTGCCACAGGTCAGAGAGAATCTCTCGTTCAGTATTGGCTGGGCTCCAATGACTTTCACCATGGTCACGGTCACTGTTGCTGTGGAAGCAGATCAAAGGGTTTTTTCAGCACTTTTATCTAAACTTCCATTTTATTACACTGTAGGTTCAACAGCACATATACTGTATCTAAAATCAAATGTACACAAAGTAAATAAACTTTTAGTCCCTTGATTTTAAGCAGCAGTTACTGACTCACCAACAACAGTGAGCATCTTGGAGACAGTGCTATTTCTGCAAGTGATGTTGTTGAAGGTCACACAGGTGTATTCCCCATGACTGGCTAAGGTCAGTGGGCCCGTCTCATACACTGAGCCGGTCGCCACCTGGGGTCCATTGAAGAACCAGCTGAACTGGCTGAAAGGCTGAGAGGAGGCAGAGCAGTTGAAGGTCACGCTGTGTCCTGTTTCTCCTAATGCTGGTCCTGTTATTATAGGCATCTCCGGTCCATCTATGATTCAAAAGACAATCAGTTAGACCAGTTGTGTCAAATTAATTCCATGGAGGAACTAGTGTCTGCTGGTTTTTGTTTTTTCCTTTCATTTGAGACACAGAAAACCAGGTTTGGGGAGTTCCTTACTAATAAGGGACGTTAATATGTAAATCAAGTTCAAGTCAGGTTTGAAAAACCAGCTGACACCCAGCCTTCTGTGGAATGAGTTTCACACATGTGAGTTAAACCCAACATCTGTCATTGGCCAGAAGGTCAAACGTCATCAACAAATGTCAGATGGTATAAAAGGTGGGATCCAAACCATCACGTTGACTTTACTACAATATTAATAAAGGAAGTTCAAAAATATTCCACCTCAGGCCATGGGGTCAAAGTTGAACTTGTTAATGCCTACTCACAGTTGACGATCAGTCTATATTCTGTGCTGGTCATGTTGCTGAGGGGGTTGGAGGCAGAACACTGATAGTCTCCATTGTCAGAATGCTTTAATGAGTTGAATGTCAGTGTATTGTTGTTCATAGAGAAGTCTGTTCTGTTGTCAGCATACAGAGGCCAGCCGTTCCTCATCCACTGAATGGAGTAAACCGTTCCAGCGGTGCCACAGGTCAGAAAGAATCTCTCGTTCAGTATTGGCTGGGCTCCAACGACTTTCACCATGGTCATGGTCACTGTTGCTGTGGAAGCAGATCAAAGGGTTTTTTGAGCACTTTTATCTCAACTTCCATCTTATTATACTGTAGGTTCAACAGCAAGTATACTGTATCTAGAATCAAATGTACACAAAGTAAATAAACTTTTAGTCCCTTGATTTTAAGCAGCAGTTACTGACTCACCAACAACAGTGAGCATCTTTGAGACAGTGCTATTTCTGCAAGTGATGTTGTTGAAGGCCACACAGGTGTATTCCCCATGACTGGCTAAGGTCAGTGGGCCCATCTCATACACTGAGCCAGTCGCCACCTGGGATTCATTGAAGAACCAGCTGAACTGGCTGGGAGGCTGAGAGGAGGCAGAGCAGTTGAAGGTCACGCTGTGTCCTGTTTCTCCTAATGCTGGTCCTGTTATTATAGGCATCTCCGGTCCATCTATGATTAAAAAGACAATCAGTTAGACCAGTTGTGTCAAATTAATTCCATGGAGGCCCTTGTGTCTGCTGGTTTTTGTTTTTTCCTTTCATTTGAGACACAGAAAACCAGGTTTGGGGAGTTCCTTACTAGTAAGGGACCTTAATAAATCAAGCAAGTTCAAGGGAGGATCGAAACCCGCTGATACCCAGCATTCTGTGGAATGAGTTTGACACATGTGAGTTAAACCCAACATCTGTCATTGGCCAGAAGGTCAAACGTCATCAACAAATGTCAGATGGTATAAGAGGTGGGATCCAAACCATCACATTGACTTTACTACAATATTAAAAAAGGAAGTTCAAAAAGATTCCACCTCAGGCCATGGGGTCAAAGTTAAACTTGTTAATAACTACTCACAGTTGACGATCAGTCTGTATTCTGGGCTGGTCATGTTGCTGAGGGGGTTGGAGGCAGAACACTGATAGTCTCCATTGTCAGAATGCTGTAATGAGTTGAATGTCAGTGTATTGTTGTTCATAGAGAAGTCTGTTCTGTTGTCAGCATACAGAGGCCAGCCGTTTTTCATCCACTGAATGGAGTAAATCGTTCCAGCGGTGCCACAGGTCAGAAAGAATCTCTCGTTCAGGATTGGCTGGGCTCCAACGACTTTCACAATGGTCACGGTCACTGTTGCTGTGGAAGCAGATCAAAGGGTTTTTTGAGCACTTTTATCTAAACTTCCATTTTATTATACTGTAGGTTCAACAGCAAGTATACTGTATCTAAAATCAAATGTACACAAAGTAAATAAACTTTTAGTCCCTTGATTTTAAGCAGCAGTTACTGACTGACCAACAACAGTGAGCATCTTTGAGACAGTGCTATTTCTGCAAGTGATGTTGTTGAAGGCCACACAGGTGTATTCCCCATGACTGGCTAAGGTCAGTGGGCCCGTCTCATACACTGAGCCAGTCGCCACCTGGGATCCATTGAAGAACCAGCTGAACTGGCTGAGAGGCTGAGAGGAGGCAGAGCAGTTGAAGGTCACGCTGTGTCCTGTTTCTCCAAATTCTGGTCCTGTTATTATAGGCATCTCCGGTCCATCTATGATACAATAGACAATCAGTTAGACCAGGGGTGTCAAGTTCACTCCAAGGAGGAACTAGTGTCTGCTGGTTTTTGTTTTTTCCTTTCAATTGAGACCGAGACAGCCAGGTTTGGGGAGTTCCTTACTAATAAGGGACGTTAATATGTAAATCAAGTTCAAGTCAGGTTTGAAAAACCAGCTGACACCCGGCCTTCTGTGGAATGGGTTTGACACATGTGCATTAAACCCAATATCTGTCATTGGCCAGAAGGTCAAACGTCATCAACATATGTCAGATGGTATAAGAGGTGGGATCCAAACCATCACGTTGACTTTACTACAATATTAATAAAGGAAGTTCAAAAAGATTCCACCTCAGGCCATGGGGTCAAAGTTGAACTTGTTAATGCCTACTCACAGTTGACGATCAGTTTGTAGTATAGGCTGGTCATGTTGCTGAGGGGGTTGGAGGCAGAACACTGATAGTCTCCATTGTCAGAATGCTGTAATGAGTTGAATGTCAGTGTATTGTTGTTCATAGAGAAGTCTGTTCTGTTGTCAGCATACAGAGGCCAGCCGTTCCTCATCCACTGAATGGAATAAACCGTTCCAGCGGTGCCACAGGTCAGAGAGAATCTCTCGTTCAGGATAGGCTGGGCTCCAATGACTTTCACCATGGTCATGGTCACTGTTGCTGTGGATGCATATCAAAGGTTTTTTTCAGCACTTTTATCTAAACTTCCATTTTATTATACTGTAGGTTCAACAGCAAGTATACTGTTTCTGAAATCAAATGTACACAAAGTTAAAAAAAACTTTTAGTCACTTGATTTTAAGCAGCAGTTACTGACTCACCAACAATAGTGAGCATCTTGGAGACAGTGCTGTTTCTGCAAGTGATGTTGTTGAAGGCCACACAGGTGTATTCCCCATGACAGGCTAAGGTCAGTGGGCCCGTCTCATACACTGAGCCAGTCGCCACCTGGGATCCATTGAAGAACCAGCTGAACTGGCTGGGAGGCTGAGAGGAGGCAGAGCAGTTGAAGGTCACGCTGTGTCCTGTTTCTCCTAATGCTGGTCCTGTTATTATAGGCAACTCCGGTCCATCTATGATACAAAAGACAATCAGTTAGACCAAGTGTGTCAAATGAATTCCACGGAGTTCCTAGTGTCTGCTGGTTTTTGTTTTTTTCCTTTCATTTGAGACACAGTAAACCAGGTTTGGGGAGTTTCTTACTATTAAGGGACCTTAATACATCAATCAAGTTCAAGGGAGGATCGAAAAACCAGCTGACACCCAGCCTTCTGTGGAATGAGTTTGACACATGTGAGTTAAACCCAACATCTGTCATTGGCCAGAAGGTCAAACATCATCAACGTATGTCAGATGGTATAAGAGGTCGGTTACAAACCATCACATTGACTTTACTACAATATGCATAAAGGAAGTTCAAAAAGATTCCACCTCAGGCCATGGGGTCAAAGTTGAACTTGTTAATAAGTACTCACTGTTGATGATCAGTCTGTATTCTTGGCTGGTCATGTTGCTGAAGGGGTTGTAGGCAGAACACTGATAGTCTCCGTTGTCAGAATGCTGGACAGAGTTGAATGTCAGTGTATTGTTGTTCATAGAGAAGTCTGTTCTGTTGTCAGCATACAGAGGCCAGCCGTTTTTCATCCACTGAATGGAGTAAACCGTTCCAGCGGTGCCACAGGTCAGAAAGAATCTCTCGTTCAGTATTGGCTGGGCTCCAACGACTTTCACAATGGTCACGGTCACTGTTGCTGTGGAAGCATATCAAAGGGTTTTTTGAGCACTTTTATCTAAACTTCCATTTTATTATACTGTAGGTTCAACAGCAAGTATACTGTATCTAAAATCAAATGTACACAAAGTAAATAAACTTTTAGTCCCTTGATTTTAAGCAGCAGTTACTGACTCACCAACAACAGTGAGCATCTTTGAGACAGTGCTATTTCTGCAAGTGATGTTGTTGAAGGCCACACAGGTGTATTCCCCATGACTGGCTAAGGTCAGTGGGCCCATCTCATACACTGAGCCAGTCGCCACCTGGGATCCATTGAAGAACCAGCTGAACTGGCTGGGAGGCTGAGAGGAGGCAGAGCAGTTGAAGGTCACGCTGTGTCCTGTTTCTCCTAATGCTGGTCCTGTTATTATAGGCATCTCCGGTCCATCTATGATTAAAAATACAATCAGTTAAACCAGTTGTGTCAAATTAATTCCATGGAGGCCCTAGTGTCTGCTGGTTTTTGTTTTTTCCTTTCATTTGAGACACAGAAAACCAGGTTTGGGGAGTTCCTTACTAGTAAGGGACCTTAATAAATCAAGCAAGTTCAAGGGAGGATCGAAACCCGCTGATACCCAGCATTCTGTGGAATGAGTTTGACACATGTGAGTTAAACCCAACATCTGTCATTGGCCAGAAGGTCAAACGTCATCAACAAATGTCAGATGGTATAAGAGGTGGGATCCAAACCATCACATTGACTTTATTACAATATTAAAAAAGGAAGTTCACAAAGATTCCACCTCAGGCCATGGGGTCAAAGTTAAACTTGTTAATAACTACTCACAGTTGACGATCAGTCTGTATTCTGGGCTGGTCATGTTGCTGAGGGGGTTGGAGGCAGAACACTGATAGTCTCCATTGTCAGAATGCTGTAATGAGTTGAATGTCAGTGTATTGTTGTTCATAGAGAAGTCTGTTCTGTTGTCAGCATACAGAGGCCAGCCGTTTTTCATCCACTGAATGGAGTAAACCGTTCCAGCGGTGCCACAGGTCAGAGAGAATCTCTCGTTCAGTATTGGCTGGGCTCCAATGACTTTCACCATGGTCACGGTCACTGTTGCTGTGGAAGCAGATCAAAGGGTTTTTTGAGCACTTTTATCTAAACTTCCATTTTATTATACTGTAGGTTCAACAGCAAGTATACTGTATCTAAAATCAAATGTACACAAAGTAAATAAACTTTTAGTCCCTTGATTTTAAGCAGCAGTTACTGACTCACCAACAACAGTGAGCATCTTTGAGACAGTGCTATTTCTGCAAGTAATGTTGTTGAAGGCCACACAGGTGTATTCCCCATGACTGGCTAAGGTCAGTGGGCCCGTCTCATACACTGAGCCGGTCGCCACCTGGGATCCATTGAAGAACCAGCTGAACTGGCTGAGAGGCTGAGAGGAGGCAGAGCAGTTGAAGGTCACGCTGTGTCCTGTTTCTCCAAATGCTGGTCCTGTTATTATAGGCATCTCCGGTCCATCTATGATACAATAGACAATCAGTTAGACCAAGTGTGTCAAATGAATTCCACGGAGTTCCTAGTGTCTGCTGGTTTTTGTTTTTTTCCTTTCATTTGAGACACAGTAAACCAGGTTTGGGGAGTTTCTTACTATTAAGGGACCTTAATACATCAATCAAGTTCAAGGGAGGATCGAAAAACCAGCTGACACCCAGCCTTCTGTGGAATGAGTTTGACACATGTGAGTTAAACCCAACATCTGTCATTGGCCAGAAGGTCAAACATCATCAACGTATGTCAGATGGTATAAGAGGTCGGTTACAAACCATCACATTGACTTTACCACAATATGCATAAAGGAAGTTCAAAAAGATTCCACCTCAGGCCATGGGGTCAAAGTTGAAATTGTTAATAAGTACTCACAGTTGACGATCAGTCTGTATTCTGGGCTGGTCATGTTGCTGAAGGGGTTGGAGGCAGAACACTGATAGTCTCCGTTGTCAGAATGCTGGACAGAGTTGAATGTCAGTGTATTGTTGTTCATAGAGAAGTCTGTTCTGTTGTCAGCATACAGAGGCCAGCCGTTCCTCATCCACTGAATGGAATAAACCGTTCCAGCGGTCTCACAGGTCAGAGAGAATCTCTCGTTCAGTATTGGCTGGGCTCCAATGACTTTCACAATGGTCATGGTCACTGTTGCTGTGGATCCATATCAAAGGGTTTTTTCAGCACTTTTATCTAAACTTCCATTTTATTATACTGTAGGTTCAACAGCAAGTATACTGTTTCTGAAATCAAATGTACACAAAGTAAAAAACAACTTTTAGTCACTTGATTTTAAGCAGCAGTTACTGACTCACCAACAATAGTGAGCATCTTGGAGACAGTGCTGTTTCTGCAAGTGATGTTGTTGAAGGCCACACAGGTGTATTCCCCATGACAGGCTAAGGTCAGTGGGCCCGTCTCATACACTGAGCCAGTCGCCACCTGGGATCCATTGAAGAACCAGCTGAACTGGCTGGGAGGCTGAGAGGAGGCAGAGCAGTTGAAGGTCACGCTGTGTCCTGTTTCTCCTAATGCTGGTCCTGTTATTATAGGCAACTCCGGTCCATCTATGATACAAAAGACAATCAGTTAGACCAAGTGTGTCAAATGAATTCCACGGAGTTCCTAGTGTCTGCTGGTTTTTGTTTTTTTCCTTTCATTTGAGACACAGTAAACCAGGTTTGGGGAGTTTCTTACTAGTAAGGGACCTTAATACATCAATCAAGTTCAAGGGAGGATCGAAAAACCAGCTGACACCCAGCCTTCTGTGGAATGAGTTTGACACATGTGAGTTAAACCCAACATCTGTCATTGGCCAGAAGGTCAAACATCATCAACGTATGTCAGATGGTATAAGAAGTCGGTTACAAACCTTCACATTGACTTTACTACAATATGCATAAAGGAAGTTCAAAAAGATTCCACCTCAGGCCATGGGGTCAAAGTTGAACTTGTTAATAAGTACTCACAGTTGACGATCAGTCTGTATTCTGGGCTGGTCATGTTGCTGAAGGGGTTGGAGGCAGAACACTGATAGTCTCCGTTGTCAGAATGCTGTAATGAGTTGAATGTCAGTGTATTGTTGTTCATAGAGAAGTCTGTTCTGTTGCTAGCATACAGAGGCCAGCCGTTCCTCATCCACTGAATGGAGTAAACCGTTCCAGCGGTCTCACAGGTCAGAGAGAATCTCTCGTTCAGTATTGGCTGGGCTCCAATGACTTTCACCATGGTCACGGTCACAGGTGCTGTGGAAGCATATCAAAGGGTTTTTTTCAGGACTTTTATCTGAACTTCCATTTTATTACACTGTAGGTTCAACAGCACATATACTGTATCTAAAATCAAATGTACACAAAGTAAATAAACTTTTAGTCCCTTGATTTTAAGCAGCAGTTACTGACTCACCAACAACAGTGAGCATCTTTGAGACAGTGCTATTTCTGCAAGTGATGTTGTTGAAGGCCACACAGGTGTATTCCCCATGACTGGCTAAGGTCAGTGGGCCCATCTCATACACTGAGCCGGTCGCCACCTGGGATCCATTGAAGAACCAGCTGAACTGGCTGAGAGGCTGAGAGGAGGCATAGCAGTTGAAGGTCACGCTGTGTCCTGTTTCTCCAAATGCTGGTCCTGTTATTATAGGCATCTCCGGTCCATCTATGATACAATAGACAATCAGTTAGACCAGGTGCGTCAAATTAATTCCACGGAGTTCCTCGTGTCTGCTGGTTTCTGGTTTTTCCTTTCAATTGAGAACTCGACAACCAGGTTTGGGAAGTTCCTTACTATTAAGGGACCTTAATACATCAATCAAGTTCAAGGGAGGATTGAAAAAAACCCTGAAACTTAGCCTTCTGTGGAATGAGTATGACACATTTGAGTTAAACCCAACATCTGTCTTTGGCCAGAAGGTCAAAGGTTACCAACGTATGTCAGATAATTTAAGAGGTGGGATCCAAACCATCATATTGCCTTTACTACAATATTTATAAAGGATGTTCAATAAGATTCCACCTCAGGACATGGGGTCAAAGTTGAACTTGTTAATGCCTACTCACAGTTGACGATCAGTTTGTAGTATGGGCTGGTCATGTTGCTGAAGGGGTTGAAGGCAGAACACTGATAGTCTCCGTTGTCAGAATGCTGGACAGAGTTGAATGTCAGTGTATTGTTGTTCATAGAGAAGTCTGTTCTGTTGTCAGCATACAGAGGCCAGCCGTTCCTCATCCACTGAATGGAGTAAACCGTTCCAGCGGTGCCACAGGTCAGAGAGAATCTCTCGTTCAGGATCGGCTGGGCTCCAATGACTTTCACCATGGTCATGGTCACAGGTGCTGTGGAAGCAGATCAATGTGTTTTTCAGCACTTTTATCTCAACTTCCATTTTTTTATACTGTAGGTTCAACAGCACATATACTGTCTAAAACCAACAGAACACAAAGTAAAGAAACGTATAGTCTCTTGATTTTAAGCAGCAGTTACTGACTCACCAACAACAGTGAGCATCTTTGAGACAGTGCTATTTCTGCAAGTGATGTTGTTGAAGGCCACACAGGTGTATTCCCCATGACTGGCTAAGGTCAGTGGGCCCATCTCATACACTGAGCCAGTCGCCACCTGGGATCCATTGAAGAACCAGCTGAACTGGCTGAGAGGCTGAGAGGAGGCTGAGCAGTTGAAGGACACAATGTGTCCTGTCATTGCTATATCCGGAATAGTTATAGCAGGCCTCTCTGGTCCAACTATTAAACACAGGACAGTATGGTTAATCTTATGGTTTGACTATTTTGACAAAGATTAGTAAGTAAGCAGCCTTCCACAATCCTTGTTTTAGTTTAAGTTGGCTTATTGGAGAAGGAGCGATAGGAGCAGGAGCGCCTAGGAGCAGGAGCCTACAGTATATCCTGTTTCTGTAGCGTGTTGCAGCTTGATGTGTAAGTACATCCCCTGGACAGGACGCTAGTCTATCACAGGCCCTTACGCCCCAATCTATCTCCTTAATGATGAGTGCCAAGTAAAGACACATTGGGTCACATTTTTACAGTCGTTGGTATGACTCATCCAAGGATCAAGCTCCCAACCTTCTAATCTCAGGGCGGACACTCTTAACTACAAGGCCACTGAATTGGTTTTATCAGACAAAGATGACCAGCTCTTGTAATACTCACAGTTTACCACAAGCTTGTAAGTCATGCTGGTCAGGTTGCTAACAGCATTAAAGGCCTCACAGAGATATTCTCCATTGTCAGAAAACTGGATTGGGTTGATAACCATTGTGTTGTTGTCAGTAGAGAAGAATGTTCTGTTGTTTAGGGAGATGACCTGGCCGTTCATCAACCAGTGAATGTAGTCTACAGGTCCAGTCACCTCACACCGCAGAGTGAACGACTGATCCAGTATCGGTGGCTTCCCATCGCGGTTCAACGAAACCGCTGATATCGGCTCTATGGTGAAAAGAAGAGGAGGAGTACTTCACTCGATTGGTGGAAAAACAAATACCGTGATATAACATTGTATTCATAACCATCAATAATCTAATATTCACTACCAACTATATGACATTTCGTAACGATGAATGTTGCCTTACCCACAACCTTTATCATTGTGCTCGTGGTGGCGTATCGGAGTGTGACATTGTTGTAAGCTAAGCAGGCGTAACTTCCTGTCTGGTTCGCCTTCGTGTTCTGCAGGCTGAGCTGTGGGCTTTGCTCGTTGAGGAACGTCCCATTAAACCTCCACTTGTAGGACTCAGTGGGTTTGGACTGAGCGGAGCAGGACAGAGTGATGTCAGAGCCCGTCTTGTAGGCTGTATATCCTATGGTCATCTCAGGAACTACCATCATGGTGAGGTTACTTGGGCCATCTATGGGAGGAACAAATAACAATGAAGTGTTGGGTAAACATTACCTAGAATATGTTTCCATCCTGCTCTATTGTGCATGCTGAGGAACTAAACACAGTGTACGAATGATCCATGCAAATAATGACCTGGATCATGTGATCACAGAGGAATGGTTTGGGATGAAAACAGGCATATTACATCATTGCATGGAATGCTGGCTCTCAATGATAAGGTACAATCCATGTCTGTTGTGTATGATTAATGTACAGTATACTGCATAATCTGATACTCACATCTAACATTTAGGCCAATGGGCTGGCTGGTGCCATTGCTGATTCCATTGATGACCTCACATCTGAACGGCCCTTCATCGTATCGTGTCACACTGACTATGGTAAGAGTTCTGTAGCCACCACCAAGCTGAACTCTGTCACTGGCTGTGACCTCTGAGCTGCCATTCAGCCAGCGGTAGGAGAGGGAGGTGCCAGACGAGACAGAGCAGGTGAACATGGCAGTGTCGTTCAATTCCACTAGATCAGTGGCGTTGGCCCTTAGAGTCACATTTGAAATGGGCTCTGTGGGTGAGAGAGTAGAATAACAACCATATTGTTTAGATTTGTTTCACACTGTAAAACTTGTTTTGGAAATCTAAATATGCTATTTTATTTGATTTACTTATCATAGAGACCAAGTTATAGGATTGAGCATTGTAGAGCCCTTTGCACACACATAAAACGTCTTGTGTACGTCTTATCTGAAATGTAAGCGAACAATTTGCTCATACTCTGTGATCTGTTCAGTTTCATTCTTTTCAAGGGTATGATGTAGGCCAACTTCACTATGGGTTCAGAAAACATTGACACATTTAAGTGTTAGCTTTCCATGTCATGAAATAACTTTTATTATTATGACAGAGATTAATTATTGATTGGTAATGCGCATCAGTGGAGACTGCTGATGGGAGAATGGCTCATAATAATGGCTGGAATGAAGTAAATGGAATGGTATCAAAAACATGGTTTTCATGTGTTTGATACCATTTCATTCACTTTATTACACTCAATTCCAGCCATTATTATTAGCTGTCCTTCCCTCAACAGCCTTCACTGATGTGCAAGCATGTTTGCATGTGAACCTGCATGGAAGAAGGTATGTGAATGGGTAAGTAAGTGTGCAGGTGAGTGTGTGTGCGCATAAGTGATGATGCGTGCCAGTGAGTGAGAGTCTACCATCGTAGAAAGATCAACAGACAGGCAGAGGTCAGTTCCTTACCCCGGACAGACAAAGTCACCACAGCATTCAGGACTGGCTCCATTCCCTGCACGGTATATCGTCCTGAGTCGTTGAGTTGGAGAGAGCTTATGGACAGCTCTGAGGAGGAGAATAAGACTCTGCCTCGATAACTTGTACTCACACTACTGCCACCAGGATAGAAAAGTACGATGGTTGTAGTTTCATATGACCAGGTCCCTATGTTGATGGGGCTTTGAGGAACTAGGTTCAGGGTGACATTACTGCCCACAGCTAAGGGGTTCATCGAGGGAACCACCACCTGGCCAGAGACATCTAGAAGAGGATGGATTGATGAGTTTAGTTCATGTTTTGAGATATTTTTAATCAGTACAAATTTGTTTAAAGTTTTCTAAAATATTTTACTTGATATGAATCAAATCTTTAGACTCTGGCACTTTAACAGAAATACTTTTGTTTAAATTAGTGCCTTCAAGTTGAAAGCACAATTTACAACATGACCTACTATCTATTTATAATGTCTACTCTAGACATTGGTTGTCAGATAAATAGAAACCTTCATCTTTCTGACTTGATACTGTTTGACTGAAGTGCATCAACCAAACAGAGACATGAACAACCTGTTACTTATTTAATCAAGTGTATGTACCATAAAGCACAAATAGGCATTAATATCTTTCCAGAATTAGCGTTTTGTCCTCTTTACCTGTAGTGATGTTGAGAAGCACCAGGATGAGAACCCACACCAGAGGATACTCCATAGTTCTGCCTCTTATCAAACACCACGGATCAGAAGTGAACTTTCCTATGACTGTCCAGACTTCTTGGTAAATCCAACCATGTTGATACTGCACAGTCAGAGTCTCCTCTTAATCAACAAATTGTCAGGTGATTCCAATGTACCAACCCACCCTACCTGCCGACAGAAAACACTCACACACACCTACTCAACTACCCACGCCCTGTTTTGCCCAAGTACCCTTTTCCCACTGTATTTTTTGTTGACACACAGGGTTGTTTTCATGTTGATTATGGTTCACTGTAAATCTGATCAACTCTGTCTGTCCTGTATGAATCCTGGGAGGAGGCTGGATGGTACATGGCCAATGAGGCCGGTTTTCTGACCCTGTTGAAACTCATGATCTATCTACAGTGGCTGAGGCAACGTGGGCTCATAAGACACTGTTCACATTGAACCTGTCAAGAAAACACTTACAGTGCCTTGGAAAAGTATTTGCCCCCTTTCTGATGTTCTGTATTTCTGCATAGTTTTGAAACCGAATGTTATCAGATCTTCAACCAAAACCCAATATTACATCAAGGGAACCTGAGTTTACAAAAAACTATAAAGAAATTGATTGTCACGTTCTGACCTTAGTTCACGGAGGTATGTTAGGAGGCGGACAAAGACTATGGTGGAGTGGGGTCCACGTCCTGCACCAGAGCCGCCACCGCGGACAGACACCCACCCAGACCCTCCCATGTAGGTTCAGGTTTTGCGGCCGGAGTCCGCACCTTTGGGGGGGTGGGGGGGTGGGGGGGGGGGGGGGGTACTGTCACGTTCTGACCTTAGTTCTGTTGTTATGTCTTTGTTTTAGTATGGTCAGGGCGTGAGTTGGGTGGGTTGTCTATGTTCCTTTTTCTATGTTGTGTTTTGCGTTTGGCCTGGTATGGTTCTCAATCAGAGGCAGTTTCGTTTCTCCATGGTTATTTTGTTTAGTGTTCTCGGTTTATTAAATATATGATGAACACTCACCACACTGCGCTTTGGTCCTCACCTCATTCCAACGACGATCGTCACATTGTCACTTATTTTATTTATTTAATAAAAAAAGTTATACAACACCTAATTCCCCTGTGTGAAAAAGTAATTGCCCCTTTACACTCAATAACTGGTTGTTCCACCTTTACCTGCAATGACTGCAAACAAACTATAGTGCATCAACCGAACAGAGACATTTGAACAACCTGTTACTTATTTAATAGAGTGTTTGTACCATAAAGCGCAAATAGGCATCAATATATTTACAGAATGAGCTTATTGTCCACTTTACCTGTAGTGAAGTTGAGCAGCACCAGGATGAGAACCCACAACAGAGGATACTTCGCAGTTCTGCCTCTTATCACTGCAACCAAACGCTTCCTGTAGTTGTTGATCAGTCTCTCACATCATTGTGGAGTAATTTTGGCCCACTCTTCCATGCGTAATTTAAAAAAAACATTTATTTCACCTTTATTTAGCCAGGTAGGTTAGTTGAGAACAAGTCCTTATTTACAACTGCGACCTGGCCAAGATAAAGCAAAGCAGTGCGACACAAACAACAACACAGAGTTACACATGGAATAAACAAACATACAGTCAATAATACAATAGAAAAAGCCTATATACAAGGCAAAAAGGCAATAAATAGACCATAGTGGCAAAATAATTACAATATAGCAATTAAACACTGGAGTGATAGACGTGCAGAAGATGAGTGTGCAAGTAGAGATACTGGTGTGCACAGTAGCAAAATAAATAACAGTATGGGGATGAGGTAGTTGGATGGGCTATTTACAGATGAGCTCTGTACAGGTGCAGTGATCTGTGAGCTGCTCTGACAGCTGGTGCTTAAAGCTAATGAGGGAGATATGAGTCTCCAGCTTCAGTGATTTTTGCAGTTTGTTCCAGTCATTGGCAGCAGAGAACTGGAAGGAAAGGCGGCCGAACGAGGAATTGGCTTTGGGGGTGACCAGTGAAATATACCTGCTGGAGCGCGTGCTACGGGTGCGTGCTGCTATGGTGACCAGTGAGCTGAGATAAGGCGGGGCTTTACCTAGCAAAAATAACTGCTTTAACTCAGAGACTTTTGGGTGTTTTCAAGCATGTACTGCTCGTTTTAAATCCTGCCACAACATCTCAATTGGGATTAGGTCTGGCCTTTGACTAGGCCATACCAAAACATCAAATTATGTTTTGCGTCATTGTCTTGCTGCATGACTCATCTGCGCTTCAGCTTCAGCTCACAGCCAGATGCACTGATATTCTTCTGTAGAATTCATAGTTCCTTCCATTAAGGCAAGTCATCCAGATCCTGAGGCACCGAAGCATCCCCAAACCATCACAATACCACTACCATGTGTAACAGGGTTGGTTATGTTTCCACTTGCCTCTAAAGAAAGGTGTATTTAATGTTCAAGCATTCGCTTGAACGTCAGGTCAGGTCTTCCCAGTATGAAAATGTGATGCAAGGGGTAGGTCACATTCTGAATACTGTTTTACATTTTATATTTTACAATGTGTACAAGTTTGCTGCACATTACTGATTTATACATGTGTGTGTATATGGTACCTGTTAGGGATTGAGGGGTTTTCTGGGATGTGCTTTGGCATATGATTGCTCTAAATAAGTGTGTTAGCTAACATACACTGATGTAATGGTCACAGAAGCCCACTGCTAACACAGTTGTCTTCATGCTACAGATTTTGCCATCGACACCCATCAATATCGTTAAGCCCTGCACAACTAACGTGCTGTTTCCCATTTAACAACAGCAACAGAAATAAATGATGCTCAACTGGGACCACTGGCGGATGTGATTAACTTGGACAAAACACAACACAAGGAGAGTACGATATACATCTGTTACACATGCTTGACCGTAGTTATGAGGTTCTTACTGTGGAATTCAGTGTTTGGTTTTCACCAGGCATAATGGGAACCATCTCACCAAGAGACTTTTGAATAATCTCCCTGTAGAACATTCTTCCAAAAGTCTTGATTATCCAGGTGCATCTAGATTAATTTTGGCAAACTTGAGTCAACGTTTTGGATGACATGGGTCCCATTAAACCTGGCGAAAACTTACACAGTAAAAACCTCATACCAACATTACATATAGATACAGTGCATTCAGAAAGTATTCAGACCCCTGAACTTTTCCACCCACACATGTTTTATTAAATAAATAAATAAATATATATATATATACACACTACCGTTCAAACATTTGGGGTCACTTAGAAATGTCATTTTTTGTCCTTTAAAATAACATCAAATTGATGTGTAGACATTATTCATGTTGTAAATCACTACTGTAGCTGGAAACGGCAGATTTTTGTTATGGAATATCTACAAAGGCGTATAGAGGTCCATTATCAGCAACCATCAGCAACCATCAGCACCAGCAACTGTGTTCATTAAATAGTACCCTCAAAACACCAGTCTCAACATCAACAGTGAAGTGGCGACTCTGGAATGCTGGCCTTCTAGGCAGAGTTGCAAAGAAAAAGCCATATCTCAGACTGGCCAATAAAAATAAAAGATTAAGAGGAGCACAGAACACTGACATTGGACAGAGGAACTCTGCCTAGAAGGCCAGCATCCCGGTGTCACCTCTTCACTGTTGACGTTGAGACTGGTGGTTTGATGGTACTATTTAATGAAGCTGCAAGTTGAGGACTTGTGAGGTGTCTGTTTCTCATACTAGACAATCTTATGTACTTGTCCTCTTGCTCAGTTGTGCACCTCCCACTCCTCTTTATATTCTGGTTAGAGCCAATTTGTGCTGTTATGTGAAGGAAGTAGTACACAGTGTTGTACCAGATCTCCAGTTTCTTGGCAATTTCTCGCATGGAATAGCTTTCATTTTTCAGAACAAGAATAGACTGATGAGTTTTAGAAGAAAGTGCCTTATTTCTGGCCATTTTGAGCCTGTAATTGATCCCACAAATGCTGATGCTTCTTTAGCCTACTCAACTAGTCCAAAAAAGGCCAGATTTATTACTTCTTTAATCAGCACTACAGTTTTCAGCTGTGCTAACATAATTGCAAAAGGGTTTTCTAATGATCAATTAGCCTTTTCAAATGATAAACTTGGATTAGCTTAAACAACGTGGCATTGGAACACAGGAGTGATGGTTGCTGTTAATGGGCTTCTGTACGCCTATGTAGATATTCCATAACAAAAATCTGCCGTTTCCAGCTACAACAGTCATTTACAACATGAACAATGTCTACACTGTATTTCTGATCAATTTGATGTTATTTTAATGGACAAAAAATGTACTTTTCTTTCAAAAACAAAAACATTTCTAAGTGACCCCAAACATTTGAACGGTAGTGTATATATATAAACTCAACAAAAAAAAGAAACGTCTCTTTTTCAGGACCCTGTGTTTCAAAGATAATTCGTAAAAATCCAAATAACTTCACAGATCTTCATTGTAAAGGGGTTAAACACTGTTTCCCATGCTTGTTCAATGAACCATAAACAACTAATGAACATGCACCTGTGGAAGGGTCGTTAAGACACTAACAGCTTACAGACGGTAGGTAATTAAGGTCGAAGTTATGAAAACTTAAGACACTAAAGATGCCTTTCTACTGACTCTGAAAAACAACAAAAGAAAGATGCCCTGGGTCCCTGGTCCCTGTACTTGAGGTGAAGTCAGGTGCAGGAGAGCAGAGAGTTGTGGACAGGCACACACTTTATTACGGCAGGAGAGATATACAGACTGACGCAGCTGCGTCAAAAACCTCCAGCCAACAAGGCAAAGTGTATAGCACGCACAAATGTCACGCAACAGAAATGTATAGCAATACAAATAAGCTTTGTGAAAACACACGGAGAATAACAAATGCTTAGCCTAGTGCGTACAACACTTAGCACACAAATAATTTCACACAAAGACATGAGGGGGAACAGAGGAATAAATACATGTAGTGTGATTGGGGAATGCAAACCAGGTGTGAATGGAACAAGACAAAACAAATGGATAATAGAAAAATGGAGAGGCTATGGCTAGAAAGCCGGTGTCGTCGACAGCCGAACACCGCCCGAACAAGGAGAGGGGCTGACTTTGGCGGAAGTCGTGACAGTAACCCCCCTTGACGCGCGGCTCGGGGACGACCCGGGGTCGAGGCGCAGGACGATCCGGCCGGTGATGGTGGAACTCCCGTAGAAGTTCAGTTTCCAACACATCCGCCACCGGAATTCAGCACCTCTCCTCCGGACCGTACCCCCCACCCCCCATTCCACGAGGTACTGAAGACCCCCTGCCCGACGCCTCGAATCCAAGATGGAATGGACGGAGTACACCGGGGACCCCTCGATGTCCAGAGGGGGTGGGGGAACCTGCCGTACCTCAGACTCCTGGAGCGGACCAACCACCACTGGCCTGAGGAGAGACACATGGAACGAGGGGTTAATAGTCAGGGGGAAGCTGTAACTTGTAACATACCGCGTTCCCTCTCCTCGGGACTTTGAATGACACCACAAAGTGCGGACCCAGCTTCCGGCAGGGCAGGCGGAGGGGCAGGTTTCGTGTCGAGAGCCAGACCCGGTCCCCCGGTGCGAACACCAGGGCCTCACTGCGGTGACGGTCCGCGCTGGTCTTTTGACGCAGCACGGCCCGCTGAAGGTGACCATGGGCGGCCTACTATGTCTCCTCCGCGCGCCTGAACCAATCGTCCACCGCAGGAGCCTGGGTCTGACTCTGATGCCACGGTGCCAGAACCGGCTGGTACCCCAATACACACTGAAAGGGGGAGAGGTTAGTGGAGGAGTGGCGGAGCGAGTACTGCTCCATCTCTGCCCAGGGCACGAACGCTGCCCACTCCCCCAGCCGGTCCTGGCAATAGGACCGCAAAAACCTGCCCACATCCTGGTTCACTCTCTCCACCTGCCCATTACTCTCGGGGTGAAAACCCGAGGTGAGGCTGATCGAGACCCCCAGACGTTCCATGAACGCCCTCCAGACTCTCTAAGTGAACTTGGGACCTCGATCAGACACTATATCCTCAGGCACCATGTAGTGCCGAAAGACGTGTGTAAACAGGGCCCCCGCAGTTTGTAGGCCCCTAGGGAGACCGGGCAGAGGGAGGAGACGACAGGACTTAGAAAAATGATCCACAACAACCAGGTTCATGGTGTTACCATGTGAAGGAGGAGGCCTTGGTCACACCACCGACAGGTGTGACCAAGGCCGTTGTGGAATGGGTAAGGCATGTAGCTTACCTCTGGGCAGGTGTCTAGGAGCCTTACACTGGGCGCACACCAAGCAGGAGGAAACATAAACCCTCACGTCCTTAGCCAAGGTGGGCCACCAGTACTTCCCAGTCAGTCCAACCCATCCCCGGATGACCAGAGGAGGGAGATGTGTGGGCCCAATAGAACAACTGGTCACGGACAGCAGACGGAACGTACCGACGCCTGACGGGACACTGGAGTGGAGCGGGCTCTGTACGCAACCCCTGCTCTATGTCCACGTCCAGCTCCCACACGACCAGCGCTACCAGGCAGGAGGCCGGGAGAATGGGAGTCTGATCCATGGGCCGCTCCTCTGTGTCGGTATCGGTAGTGGTCAATGAGGGCCCTGTCGTTCCATCCCGCTCCGGCGGCCAAGGTCCGGAAATCCAGCGCAAACTCTTGTGCTCTCCTTGTCCCCTGCCTCAAATGGAAGAGCCGTTCCCCCGCCGCTCTCCCTTCAGGTGAATTCCTCGAAGTGGTCCAAGAGAGTGTCCACCCTCGTCTCATGCCTCTCGGTGAGAGCTCTGGAGTGGGAAAACGCCGGGTGGGGAGAATGCGGCGTTTTCCCACTCCAGAGCTCTCCCCGAGAGGCATGAGACGAGGGCGGACACTCTCTCCCTTCCCGAAGGAGCTGGGTGAACGGTGGCATAGGTCCAGTTGTAAAAGGAACCCCTAGCACTGTGCTGCCGTCCCATCATACTCCCTAGGAATACTGGGTCCCACTGGGACTGGATCCGGACGGGACGGGTAGAGGTAACCCCGGTTGGGCTGGTTGAGACGCTGGAGAGACTTCCTGAACCGTGTGGTTCTGGGATATTTGCTCACCGTTCTTGTGATCATTTTGAACCCACGGGGTGAGATCTTGCGTGGAGCCCCAGATCGAGGGAGATTATCAGTCGTCTTGTATGTCTTCCAATTCCTAATAATTGCTCCCACAATTGATTTCTTCAAACCAAGCTGCTTACCTATTGCAGATTCAGTCTTCTCAGCCTGTTGCAGGTCTACAATTGTGTTTCTTGTGTCCTTTGACAGGTCTTTGGTCTTGGCCATAATGGAGTTTGGAGTGTGACTGTTTGAGGTTGTGGACAGGTGTCTTTTATACTGATAACAAGTTCAAACAGGTGCCATTAATACAGGTAACGAGTGGGGGACAGAGGAGCCTCTTAAAGAGGTCTGTGAGAGCCAGAAATCTTGCTTGTTTGTAGGTGACCAAATACTTATTTTCCACCATAATTTGCAAATAAATTCATTAAAAATACTACAATGTGATTTTCTGGATTTTTTTCCCTCATTTTGTCTGTTATTGTTAAAGTGTACCTATGACGAAAATTACAGGCCTCCCTCATCTTTTTAAGTGGGAGAACTTGCACAATTGGTGGCTGACTAAATACTTTTTTGCCCCACTGTAAATATACATTGATACAACACAGGTGTCAAACACAACAGATATGTTATAATGTATCTGGGACTAGAACCCACAACCCACCTGAGAGAGAGTAACACACCTCGACACACAAGGTCACCTTTACAAACAAAGTTTGACTTGTTGACTTTTACACCACAGCAGATGAAGGGATAGGGAAAGGGGGTACCTAATCAGTTGTATAACTGAATGCCTTCAACTGAAATGTGTCATCTGCATTTAACCCAACCCCTCTAAATTTCCAGCCGATGCTTGGCATTGCGCATGGTGATCTTAGGCTTAAGTACGTCTGCTCGACCATGGAAACCCATTTCATAAAGCTCCCGACGAACAGTTCTTGTGCCTATGTGTTTTTGAGCAAAATCAATTGATCATGATAAATCATACATCATTGGCAATATGATTGAAGCTATGTTATTGTGTCACTCCCAAATCACTGTAAAGAGTCAGGCAATGCTTGACATACTCACAGCTGATATGGAGATGTAGAGGCTCAGTGGTTCCATTGAACTCTACTAAGTCTCCTGTGTTGTTGGCCACCACTCTCACAGCAGAAACAGGTTCTCTGGGTGAGTTAGAGAGGGAGAGAGAGAGAGAGGGGGAAATACTTAACAGAAACCAGAGGGAACACAATTCTGGGAAAGAACAAAGACAACCAGTTTTGATTACAAACGTGTCTATAACAATGGTGACTTGCAGAATTCTACCGATACAAGCTATGAGTATGGCTGACCTTCAAATAACCATACTCAATTCACACAGCTTGATGTAGATGATTAAGGCTAACAGTCAAGTCATCAGTCACCTGGCCCTGACAAAATGCCAACACAGACATTGTCATCAATTAAGTCAGCATTTCTATGCACATATACACAAAAGTACAAACAGAGACAAGGACACGCACAGGTGCACACTCAAACGAAACCAGTATCTCTACACCATATCAGACAGGGCAGAATTGTTGTATTACACTGCAAGTCATTGTACAACCAGGATATCTTAACAGTAGTTACAGTGCCTTGCAAAAGTATTCATCCCCCTTGGTGTTTTTCCTATTTTGTTGCATTACAACCTGTAATTTAAATTGATTTTTATTTGGATTTCATGTAATGGACATACACAAAAAGTCCAAATTATAGTGAAATTAGAAAAATAACTTGTTTCAAGAAATTCAAAATAATTCTACATGGAACAATGGTGCGTGCATATCCCTTTGCTATGAAGCCCCTAAATAAGATCTGGTGCAACCAATTACCTTCAGAAGTCACATAATTAGTTATTAAATAAAGTCCACTTGTGTGCAATCTAAGTGTCACATGATCTGTCACATGATCTCAGTATATACATTCACTTGTTCTGAAAGGCCCCAGAGTCTGCAACACCACTAAACAAGGGCAACATGAAGACCAAGGAGCTCTCCAAACAGGTCAGGGACAAAGTTGTGGAGAAGTACAGATCAGGGTTGGGCTATAAAAAAATATCCCAAACTTTGAACATCCCACGGACCTTATAAATTAGAAATTATATTCCATTACAAAAAAAAATTACGAATATGGCACCACAACAAACCTGCCAAGAGAGGGCCGCCCACCAAAACTCACGGACCGGGCAAGGAGGGCATTAATCAGGAGAGCAACAAAGAGACCAAAGATAACCCTGAAGGAGCTGCAAAGCTCCACAGCTGAGATTGGAGTATCTGTCCATAGCACCTCTTTAAGCTGTACACTCCACAGACCTGACCTTTATGGAAGAGTGGCCAGAAAAAAGCCATTGCTTAAAGAAAAACATAAGTTAACAAGTTTGGTGTTTGCCTAAAAGCATTGTGGGAGACTCACAAAACATATGGAAGAAGGTACTCTGGTCAAATAGAGCTTTTTGGCCATCAAGGAAAACGTTATGTCTGGCGCAACTCCACCATCTCGCATGGTGGTGGCAGCATCATGCTGTGGGGATGTTTTTATCGGCAGGTACTGGGAAACTGGTCAGAATTGAAGGAATGATGAATGGGCGCTAAATACAAGGAAATTATTGAGGGAAACCTGTTTCAGTCTTCCAGAGATTTGAGAGTGGGACGGAGGTTCACCTGCCAGAACCGGCTGGTACCCCAATACACACTGAAAGGGGGAGAGGTTAGTGGAGGAGTGGCGGAGCGAGTACTGCTCCATCTCTGCCCAGGGCATGAACGCTGCCCACTCCCCCAGCCGGTCCTGGCAATAGGACCGCAAAAACCTGCCCACATCCTGGTTCACTCTCTCCACCTGCCCATTACTCTCGGGGTGAAAACCCGAGGTGAGGCTGATCGAGACCCCCAGACGTTCCATGAACGCCCTCCAGACTCTCTAAGTGAACTTGGGACCTCGATCAGACACTATATCCTCAGGCACCATGTAGTGCCGAAAGACGTGTGTAAACAGGGCCCCCGCAGTTTGTAGGCCCCTAGGGAGACCGGGCAGAGGGAGGAGACGACAGGACTTAGAAAAATGATCCACAACAACCAGGTTCATGGTGTTACCATGTGAAGGAGGAGGCCTTGGTCACACCACCGACAGGTGTGACCAAGGCCGTTGTGGAATGGGTAAGGCATGTAGCTTACCTCTGGGCAGGTGTCTAGGAGCCTTACACTGGGCGCACACCAAGCAGGAGGAAACATAAACCCTCACGTCCTTAGCCAAGGTGGGCCACCAGTACTTCCCAGTCAGTCCAACCCATCCCCGGATGACCAGAGGAGGGAGATGTGTGGGCCCAATAGAACAACTGGTCACGGACAGCAGACGGAACGTACCGACGCCTGACGGGACACTGGAGTGGAGCGGGCTCTGTACGCAACCCCTGCTCTATGTCCACGTCCAGCTCCCACACGACCAGCGCTACCAGGCAGGAGGCCGGGAGAATGGGAGTCTGATCCATGGGCCGCTCCTCTGTGTCGGTATCGGTAGTGGTCAATGAGGGCCCTGTCGTTCCATCCCGCTCCGGCGGCCAAGGTCCGGAAATCCAGCGCAAACTCTTGTGCTCTCCTTGTCCCCTGCCTCAAATGGAAGAGCCGTTCCCCCGCCGCTCTCCCTTCAGGTGAATTCCTCGAAGTGGTCCAAGAGAGTGTCCACCCTCGTCTCATGCCTCTCGGTGAGAGCTCTGGAGTGGGAAAACGCCGGGTGGGGAGAATGCGGCGTTTTCCCACTCCAGAGCTCTCCCCGAGAGGCATGAGACGAGGGCGGACACTCTCTCCCTTCCCGAAGGAGCTGGGTGAACGGTGGCATAGGTCCAGTTGTAAAAGGAACCCCTAGCACTGTGCTGCCGTCCCATCATACTCCCTAGGAATACTGGGTCCCACTGGGACTGGATCCGGACGGGACGGGTAGAGGTAACCCCGGTTGGGCTGGTTGAGACGCTGGAGAGACTTCCTGAACCGTGTGGTTCTGGGATATTTGCTCACCGTTCTTGTGATCATTTTGAACCCACGGGGTGAGATCTTGCGTGGAGCCCCAGATCGAGGGAGATTATCAGTCGTCTTGTATGTCTTCCAATTCCTAATAATTGCTCCCACAATTGATTTCTTCAAACCAAGCTGCTTACCTATTGCAGATTCAGTCTTCTCAGCCTGTTGCAGGTCTACAATTGTGTTTCTTGTGTCCTTTGACAGGTCTTTGGTCTTGGCCATAATGGAGTTTGGAGTGTGACTGTTTGAGGTTGTGGACAGGTGTCTTTTATACTGATAACAAGTTCAAACAGGTGCCATTAATACAGGTAACGAGTGGGGGACAGAGGAGCCTCTTAAAGAGGTCTGTGAGAGCCAGAAATCTTGCTTGTTTGTAGGTGACCAAATACTTATTTTCCACCATAATTTGCAAATAAATTCATTAAAAATACTACAATGTGATTTTCTGGATTTTTTTCCCTCATTTTGTCTGTTATTGTTAAAGTGTACCTATGACGAAAATTACAGGCCTCCCTCATCTTTTTAAGTGGGAGAACTTGCACAATTGGTGGCTGACTAAATACTTTTTTGCCCCACTGTAAATATACATTGATACAACACAGGTGTCAAACACAACAGATATGTTATAATGTATCTGGGACTAGAACCCACAACCCACCTGAGAGAGAGTAACACACCTCGACACACAAGGTCACCTTTACAAACAAAGTTTGACTTGTTGACTTTTACACCACAGCAGATGAAGGGATAGGGAAAGGGGGTACCTAATCAGTTGTATAACTGAATGCCTTCAACTGAAATGTGTCATCTGCATTTAACCCAACCCCTCTAAATTTCCAGCCGATGCTTGGCATTGCGCATGGTGATCTTAGGCTTAAGTACGTCTGCTCGACCATGGAAACCCATTTCATAAAGCTCCCGACGAACAGTTCTTGTGCCTATGTGTTTTTGAGCAAAATCAATTGATCATGATAAATCATACATCATTGGCAATATGATTGAAGCTATGTTATTGTGTCACTCCCAAATCACTGTAAAGAGTCAGGCAATGCTTGACATACTCACAGCTGATATGGAGATGTAGAGGCTCAGTGGTTCCATTGAACTCTACTAAGTCTCCTGTGTTGTTGGCCACCACTCTCACAGCAGAAACAGGTTCTCTGGGTGAGTTAGAGAGGGAGAGAGAGAGAGAGGGGGAAATACTTAACAGAAACCAGAGGGAACACAATTCTGGGAAAGAACAAAGACAACCAGTTTTGATTACAAACGTGTCTATAACAATGGTGACTTGCAGAATTCTACCGATACAAGCTATGAGTATGGCTGACCTTCAAATAACCATACTCAATTCACACAGCTTGATGTAGATGATTAAGGCTAACAGTCAAGTCATCAGTCACCTGGCCCTGACAAAATGCCAACACAGACATTGTCATCAATTAAGTCAGCATTTCTATGCACATATACACAAAAGTACAAACAGAGACAAGGACACGCACAGGTGCACACTCAAACGAAACCAGTATCTCTACACCATATCAGACAGGGCAGAATTGTTGTATTACACTGCAAGTCATTGTACAACCAGGATATCTTAACAGTAGTTACAGTGCCTTGCAAAAGTATTCATCCCCCTTGGTGTTTTTCCTATTTTGTTGCATTACAACCTGTAATTTAAATTGATTTTTATTTGGATTTCATGTAATGGACATACACAAAAAGTCCAAATTATAGTGAAATTAGAAAAATAACTTGTTTCAAGAAATTCAAAATAATTCTACATGGAACAATGGTGCGTGCATATTCCTTTGCTATGAAGCCCCTAAATAAGATCTGGTGCAACCAATTACCTTCAGAAGTCACATAATTAGTTATTAAATAAAGTCCACTTGTGTGCAATCTAAGTGTCACATGATCTGTCACATGATCTCAGTATATACATTCACTTGTTCTGAAAGGCCCCAGAGTCTGCAACACCACTAAACAAGGGCAACATGAAGACCAAGGAGCTCTCCAAACAGGTCAGGGACAAAGTTGTGGAGAAGTACAGATCAGGGTTGGGCTATAAAAAAATATCCCAAACTTTGAACATCCCACGGACCTTATAAATTAGAAATTATATTCCATTACAAAAAAAAATTACGAATATGGCACCACAACAAACCTGCCAAGAGAGGGCCGCCCACCAAAACTCACGGACCGGGCAAGGAGGGCATTAATCAGGAGAGCAACAAAGAGACCAAAGATAACCCTGAAGGAGCTGCAAAGCTCCACAGCTGAGATTGGAGTATCTGTCCATAGCACCTCTTTAAGCTGTACACTCCACAGACCTGACCTTTATGGAAGAGTGGCCAGAAAAAAGCCATTGCTTAAAGAAAAACATAAGTTAACAAGTTTGGTGTTTGCCTAAAAGCATTGTGGGAGACTCACAAAACATATGGAAGAAGGTACTCTGGTCAAATAGAGCTTTTTGGCCATCAAGGAAAACGTTATGTCTGGCGCAACTCCACCATCTCGCATGGTGGTGGCAGCATCATGCTGTGGGGATGTTTTTATCGGCAGGTACTGGGAAACTGGTCAGAATTGAAGGAATGATGAATGGGCGCTAAATACAAGGAAATTATTGAGGGAAACCTGTTTCAGTCTTCCAGAGATTTGAGAGTGGGACGGAGGTTCACCTGCCAGAACCGGCTGGTACCCCAATACACACTGAAAGGGGGAGAGGTTAGTGGAGGAGTGGCGGAGCGAGTACTGCTCCATCTCTGCCCAGGGCATGAACGCTGCCCACTCCCCCAGCCGGTCCTGGCAATAGGACCGCAAAAACCTGCCCACATCCTGGTTCACTCTCTCCACCTGCCCATTACTCTCGGGGTGAAAACCCGAGGTGAGGCTGATCGAGACCCCCAGACGTTCCATGAACGCCCTCCAGACTCTCTAAGTGAACTTGGGACCTCGATCAGACACTATATCCTCAGGCACCATGTAGTGCCGAAAGACGTGTGTAAACAGGGCCCCCGCAGTTTGTAGGCCCCTAGGGAGACCGGGCAGAGGGAGGAGACGACAGGACTTAGAAAAATGATCCACAACAACCAGGTTCATGGTGTTACCATGTGAAGGAGGAGGCCTTGGTCACACCACCGACAGGTGTGACCAAGGCCGTTGTGGAATGGGTAAGGCATGTAGCTTACCTCTGGGCAGGTGTCTAGGAGCCTTACACTGGGCGCACACCAAGCAGGAGGAAACATAAACCCTCACGTCCTTAGCCAAGGTGGGCCACCAGTACTTCCCAGTCAGTCCAACCCATCCCCGGATGACCAGAGGAGGGAGATGTGTGGGCCCAATAGAACAACTGGTCACGGACAGCAGACGGAACGTACCGACGCCTGACGGGACACTGGAGTGGAGCGGGCTCTGTACGCAACCCCTGCTCTATGTCCACGTCCAGCTCCCACACGACCAGCGCTACCAGGCAGGAGGCCGGGAGAATGGGAGTCTGATCCATGGGCCGCTCCTCTGTGTCGGTATCGGTAGTGGTCAATGAGGGCCCTGTCGTTCCATCCCGCTCCGGCGGCCAAGGTCCGGAAATCCAGCGCAAACTCTTGTGCTCTCCTTGTCCCCTGCCTCAAATGGAAGAGCCGTTCCCCCGCCGCTCTCCCTTCAGGTGAATTCCTCGAAGTGGTCCAAGAGAGTGTCCACCCTCGTCTCATGCCTCTCGGTGAGAGCTCTGGAGTGGGAAAACGCCGGGTGGGGAGAATGCGGCGTTTTCCCACTCCAGAGCTCTCCCCGAGAGGCATGAGACGAGGGCGGACACTCTCTCCCTTCCCGAAGGAGCTGGGTGAACGGTGGCATAGGTCCAGTTGTAAAAGGAACCCCTAGCACTGTGCTGCCGTCCCATCATACTCCCTAGGAATACTGGGTCCCACTGGGACTGGATCCGGACGGGACGGGTAGAGGTAACCCCGGTTGGGCTGGTTGAGACGCTGGAGAGACTTCCTGAACCGTGTGGTTCTGGGATATTTGCTCACCGTTCTTGTGATCATTTTGAACCCACGGGGTGAGATCTTGCGTGGAGCCCCAGATCGAGGGAGATTATCAGTCGTCTTGTATGTCTTCCAATTCCTAATAATTGCTCCCACAATTGATTTCTTCAAACCAAGCTGCTTACCTATTGCAGATTCAGTCTTCTCAGCCTGTTGCAGGTCTACAATTGTGTTTCTTGTGTCCTTTGACAGGTCTTTGGTCTTGGCCATAATGGAGTTTGGAGTGTGACTGTTTGAGGTTGTGGACAGGTGTCTTTTATACTGATAACAAGTTCAAACAGGTGCCATTAATACAGGTAACGAGTGGGGGACAGAGGAGCCTCTTAAAGAGGTCTGTGAGAGCCAGAAATCTTGCTTGTTTGTAGGTGACCAAATACTTATTTTCCACCATAATTTGCAAATAAATTCATTAAAAATACTACAATGTGATTTTCTGGATTTTTTTCCCTCATTTTGTCTGTTATTGTTAAAGTGTACCTATGACGAAAATTACAGGCCTCCCTCATCTTTTTAAGTGGGAGAACTTGCACAATTGGTGGCTGACTAAATACTTTTTTGCCCCACTGTAAATATACATTGATACAACACAGGTGTCAAACACAACAGATATGTTATAATGTATCTGGGACTAGAACCCACAACCCACCTGAGAGAGAGTAACACACCTCGACACACAAGGTCACCTTTACAAACAAAGTTTGACTTGTTGACTTTTACACCACAGCAGATGAAGGGATAGGGAAAGGGGGTACCTAATCAGTTGTATAACTGAATGCCTTCAACTGAAATGTGTCATCTGCATTTAACCCAACCCCTCTAAATTTCCAGCCGATGCTTGGCATTGCGCATGGTGATCTTAGGCTTAAGTACGTCTGCTCGACCATGGAAACCCATTTCATAAAGCTCCCGACGAACAGTTCTTGTGCCTATGTGTTTTTGAGCAAAATCAATTGATCATGATAAATCATACATCATTGGCAATATGATTGAAGCTATGTTATTGTGTCACTCCCAAATCACTGTAAAGAGTCAGGCAATGCTTGACATACTCACAGCTGATATGGAGATGTAGAGGCTCAGTGGTTCCATTGAACTCTACTAAGTCTCCTGTGTTGTTGGCCACCACTCTCACAGCAGAAACAGGTTCTCTGGGTGAGTTAGAGAGGGAGAGAGAGAGAGAGGGGGAAATACTTAACAGAAACCAGAGGGAACACAATTCTGGGAAAGAACAAAGACAACCAGTTTTGATTACAAACGTGTCTATAACAATGGTGACTTGCAGAATTCTACCGATACAAGCTATGAGTATGGCTGACCTTCAAATAACCATACTCAATTCACACAGCTTGATGTAGATGATTAAGGCTAACAGTCAAGTCATCAGTCACCTGGCCCTGACAAAATGCCAACACAGACATTGTCATCAATTAAGTCAGCATTTCTATGCACATATACACAAAAGTACAAACAGAGACAAGGACACGCACAGGTGCACACTCAAACGAAACCAGTATCTCTACACCATATCAGACAGGGCAGAATTGTTGTATTACACTGCAAGTCATTGTACAACCAGGATATCTTAACAGTAGTTACAGTGCCTTGCAAAAGTATTCATCCCCCTTGGTGTTTTTCCTATTTTGTTGCATTACAACCTGTAATTTAAATTGATTTTTATTTGGATTTCATGTAATGGACATACACAAAAAGTCCAAATTATAGTGAAATTAGAAAAATAACTTGTTTCAAGAAATTCAAAATAATTCTACATGGAACAATGGTGCGTGCATATCCCTTTGCTATGAAGCCCCTAAATAAGATCTGGTGCAACCAATTACCTTCAGAAGTCACATAATTAGTTATTAAATAAAGTCCACTTGTGTGCAATCTAAGTGTCACATGATCTGTCACATGATCTCAGTATATACATTCACTTGTTCTGAAAGGCCCCAGAGTCTGCAACACCACTAAACAAGGGCAACATGAAGACCAAGGAGCTCTCCAAACAGGTCAGGGACAAAGTTGTGGAGAAGTACAGATCAGGGTTGGGCTATAAAAAAATATCCCAAACTTTGAACATCCCACGGACCTTATAAATTAGAAATTATATTCCATTACAAAAAAAAATTACGAATATGGCACAACAACAAACCTGCCAAGAGAGGGCCGCCCACCAAAACTCACGGACCGGGCAAGGAGGGCATTAATCAGGAGAGCAACAAAGAGACCAAAGATAACCCTGAAGGAGCTGCAAAGCTCCACAGCTGAGATTGGAGTATCTGTCCATAGCACCTCTTTAAGCTGTACACTCCACAGACCTGACCTTTATGGAAGAGTGGCCAGAAAAAAGCCATTGCTTAAAGAAAAACATAAGTTAACAAGTTTGGTGTTTGCCTAAAAGCATTGTGGGAGACTCACAAAACATATGGAAGAAGGTACTCTGGTCAAATAGAGCTTTTTGGCCATCAAGGAAAACGTTATGTCTGGCGCAACTCCACCATCTCGCATGGTGGTGGCAGCATCATGCTGTGGGGATGTTTTTATCGGCAGGTACTGGGAAACTGGTCAGAATTGAAGGAATGATGAATGGGCGCTAAATACAAGGAAATTATTGAGGGAAACCTGTTTCAGTCTTCCAGAGATTTGAGAGTGGGACGGAGGTT
>NW_027258526.1:0-25000 GCF_045791955.1 Oncorhynchus clarkii lewisi
TACCCCAGTGTAGCAGCTATAAACCTACCATTTATACCCCAGTATATCAGCTATAAACCTACCATTTATACCCCAGTGTATCAGCTATAAACCTACCATTTATACCCCAGTGTAGCTATAAACCTACCATTTATACCCCAGTATATCAGCTATAAACCTACCATTTATACCCCAGTATAGCAGCTATAAACCTACCATTTATATCCCAGTGCAGCTATAAACCTACCATTTATACCCCAGTGTATCAGCTGTAAACCTACCATTTATACCCCAGTATAGCAGCTATAAACCTACCATTTATACCCCAGTGTATCAGCTATAAACCTACCATTTATACCCCAGTGTAGCAGCTATAAACCTACCATTTATACCCCAGTGTAGCAGCTATAAACCTACCATTTATACCCCAGTGTAGCTATAAACCTACCATTTATACACCAGTATAGCTATAAACCTACCATTTATACCCCAGTGTAGCAGCTATAAACCTACCATGTGTACCCCAGTGTGGCACCTATAAACCTACCATTTATACCCCAGTGTGGCACCTATAAACCTACCATTTATACCCCAGTGTATCAGCTATAAACCTACCATTTATACCCCAGTGTATCAGCTATAAACCTACCATTTATACCCCAGTGTAGCAGCTATAAACCTACCATTTATACCCCAGTGTAGCAGCTATAAACCTACCATTTATACCCCAGTGTAGCTATAAACCTACCATTTATACCCCAGTATATCAGCTATAAACCTACCATTTATACCCCAGTATATCAGCTATAAACCTACCATTTATACCCCAGTGTAGCAGCTATAAACCTACCATTTATACCCCAGTATATCAGCTATAAACCTACCATTTATACCCCAGTATATCAGCTATAAACCTACCATTTATACCCCAGTGTAGCAGCTATAAACCTACCATTTATACCCCAGTGTAGCAGCTATAAACCTACCATTTATATCCCAGTGTAGCTATAAACCTACCATTTATACCCCAGTATAGCAGCTATAAACCTACCATTTATACCCCAGTATAGCAGCTATAAACCTACCATTTATACCCCAGTGTATCAGCTATAAACCTACCATTTATACCCCAGTATATCAGCTATAAACCTACCATTTATACCCCAGTGTAGCAACTATAAACCTACCATTTATACCCCAGTGTAGCAGCTATAAACCTACCATTTATACCCCAGTGTAGCTATAAACCTACCATTTATACCCCAGTATATCAGCTATAAACCTACCATTTATACCCCAGTATAGCAGCTATAAACCTACCATTTATATCCCAGTGCAGCTATAAACCTACCATTTATACCCCAGTGTATCAGCTGTAACCTACCATTTATACCCCAGTGTAGCAGCTATAAACCTACCATTTATACCCCAGTATATCAGCTGTAAACCTACCATTTATACCCCAGAGTATCAGCTATAAACCTACCATTTATACCCCAGTGTATCAGCTATAAACCTACCATTTAAACCCCAGTGTATCAGCTATAAACCTACCATTTATACCCCAGTGTAGCAGCTATAAACCTACCATTTATACCCCAGTATATCAGCTATAAACCTACCATTTATACCCCAGTGTATCAGCTATAAACCTACCATTTATACCCCAGTGTAGCTATAAACCTACCATTTATACCCCAGTATATCAGCTATAAACCTACCATTTATACCCCAGTATAGCAGCTATAAACCTACCATTTATATCCCAGTGCAGCTATAAACCTACCATTTATACCCCAGTGTATCAGCTGTAAACCTACCATTTATACCCCAGTATAGCAGCTATAAACCTACCATTTATACCCCAGTGTATCAGCTATAAACCTACCATTTATACCCCAGTGTAGCAGCTATAAACCTACCATTTATACCCCAGTGTATCAGCTATAAACCTACCATTTATACCCCAGTGTAGCAGCTATAAACCTACCATTTATATCCCAGTGTAGCTATAAACCTACCATTTATACCCCAGTATATCAGCTATAAACCTACCATTTATACCCCAGTGTAGCAGCTATAAACCTACCATTTATACCCCAGTATATCAGCTATAAACCTACCATTTATACCCCAGTGTATCATCTATAAACCTACCATTTATACCCCAGTGTATCAGCTATAAACCTACCATTTATACCCCAGTGTATCAGCTATAAACCTACCATTTATACCCCAGTGTAGCAGCTTTAAACTCCATTTGGGATAGAGCACTCTGTTCAGTGTATCTCCCCTGTAAGGGTCCATCTGGGATAGAGCACTCAGTACAGTGTATCTCCCCTGTAAGGGTCCATTTGGGATAGAGCACTCTAGTCAGTGTATCTCCCCTGTAAGGGTCCATTTGGGATAGAGCACTCTAGTCAGTGTATCTCCCCTGTAAGGGTCCATCTGGGATAGAGCACTCTGTTCAGTGTATCTCCCTTGTAAGGGTCCATCTGGGATAGAGCACTCTGTTCTCTTTGTCTCTCTGTCTCTTTATGAAGCACTAACCCCTCACTGCGTTGATGTTATGTTGTTGTTGTTGTTGTTGTTGTTGGGTTGCCATGGCGCTGGCTGGTTGGCGTGGTGACCAGGTCAGAGCCGTGGATTCGCCTTCGTGGAGTTTAATCACATACAGGAGGCCTGCCGCTGGATGGAGACCAATCAGGTCACTCTACACACACACACACACACAAATACACACATGATCCTGAACATGACACACACACACCTGTGTTTTCTGATGCCGATGTGTGTTGGTATAACTGTACTGACACACCATCGGACTCTCCCAGCCACTCTCACACACTCTCTCTGTCTCTCTCTCTCTCTCTCTTTACCTTTCTATCTCTCTCTCTCTATCTCTCTCTCTCTCTCTCTCTCTCTCTATCTCTCTCTCTTCTCTCTCTCTCTTTCTCTCTCTCTCTCTCTCTCTCTCTCTCTCTCTCTCTCTCTCTTTATCTTTCAACAGAGGACTTCAACCCACCCCTTTCTCTTCCTCCCTTCCTCCGTCCCCAAATCCCCACTTTCTGACACTCTTTTATCCAGGGAGTCCAGTGGTTAGGGGGTGGAGGTTGGGTGTTCGGGGTAAGGAGGGGTGGAGGTCTATTCCCTTTCTGTGGAATAGGTTCCTGTAACTGCATGACACCAGTGTTGTTAAACAAAACTTGTATCTGAATGACACCATTGTTGTTGAATGACACCGGTTTTCTTAAATGACACCATTGTTGAATGACACCATTGTTGTTGAATGACACCGGTGTTCTTAAATGACACCATTGTTGAATGACACCAGTGTTGTCGAATGACACCAGTGTTGTCGAATGACACCGGTGTTCTTAAATTACACCATTGTTGAATGACACCATTGTTGTTGAATGACACCATTGTTGTTGAATGACACCATTGTTCTTAAATGACACCATTGTTGTTGAATGACACCAGTGTTCTTAAATGACACCATTGTTGTTGAATGACACCATTGTTGTTAAATGAAACTTGTATCTAAATGACACCATTGTTGTTAAATGACACCATTGTTGTTAAATGACACCATTGTTGTTAAATGAAACATGCAGAGCCATAAAGTGGTATCACATGACCATGGGTGTCATTACAGTATCAAACGACCTCATCAAATGATGTAGGTGGGAGATATATTTTAACCACAGACCGTCCCACTTGTGCACGCCTCACCATTGCTGTGTTGTGCAATATACCGTATGAATATTGAATGGTGAATACTGTCTGTTTTCTACTGGTTGCGTTGCCAGGTTGGGGTGGGGGTCAGGTTGGCTAACACTGTGACCAGGGTTCCCCTTAAGGGGGGGGGTTGACAAAACACAACACTCTCTCTCTCCACACACACATAAACGGCTAACAGGGTGGCCAATCGAACACACACATACAGCTCTCCGTCCGTCCCAATTTCCCTTGAGCTGAAGGTTACATTTCTCTCTTGTCCTCAATTTTTCTTCTCTCCTCTCTTCTCCTCTTTCCTTCTCTTCTCTCCTCTCTTTCCCTCTTTTCTCTCTTCTCTATCCCTCTCTTCTCTCCTCTCCTCTCTTTCCCTCTCTTCTCTGCTCTTTCCTTCTCTTCTCTCTTCTCTATCCCTCTCTTCTCTCCTCTCCTCTCTTCTCTCTTTCCATCTCTTCTCTACTCTTTCCTTCTCTTCTCTCCTCCCTTTCCCTCTCTTCTCCTCTCTTTCCCTCTCTTCTCTCCTCTCTTTCCCTCTCTTCTCTCCTCTTTCCCTCATCTCTCCTCTCGTTCCCCCTCTTCTCTCCTCTCCCTCTCTTCTCTTCTCTCCTCTCCCTCTCTTCTCTCCTCTCTTTCCCTCTCTTCTCTTCTCTCCTCTCTTTCCCTCTCTTCTCTCCTCTCTTTCCCTCTCTTCTCTCATCTTTCCCTCTCTTCTCTCCTCTTTCCCTCATCTCTCCTCTCAATCCCCAGCTTCTCTCCTCTCTCTCCCTCTTCTCTCCTCTCTTCTCTCCTCTCTTTCCCCCTCTTCTCTCCGCTCCCTCTCTTCTATCCTCCCTTTCCTACTCTTCTCTCTTCTCTTTCCTTCTCTTCTCTCTTTTCTTCCCTCTCTTCTATCCTCTCCTCTCTCCTCTTTCCCTCTCTTCTCTCCTCTTTCCCTCATCTCTCCTCTCAATCCCCAGCTTCTCTCCTCTCTCTCCCTCTTCTCTCCTCTCTTCTCTCCTCTCTTTCCCCCTCTTCTCTCCGCTCCCTCTCTTCTATCCTCCCTTTCCCGCTCTTCTCTCTTCTCTTTCCTTCTCTTCTCTCTTCCCTTCCCTCTCTTCTATCCTCTCCTCTCTTCCCTTTCCTTTTCTTCTATCCTCTCCTCTCTTTCCCTCTCTTCTCTCCTCTTTCCCTCTTCTCTCCTCTCCCTCTCTTCTCTCCTCTCTTTCCCTCTCTTCTCCTCTCTTTCCCTCTCTCCTCTCCTCCCTTTCTCTCTCTTCTCTCCTCTCTTTCCCTTTCTTCTCTCCTCTCTTTCCCTCTTCTCTCCTCTCTTTCCCTCTCTTCTCTCCTCTCTTTCCCTCTTCTCTCCTCTCTTTCCCTCTCTTCTCTCCTCTCTTTCCCTCTCTTCTCCTCTCTTTCCTTCTCTTCTCCTCTCTTTCCTTCTCTTCTCTCCTCTTTCCCTCTTCTCTCCTCTCTTTCCCTCTCTTCTTTGCTCTCTTCTCTCCTCTCTTTCCCTCTCTTCTCTCCTCTCTTTCCCTCTCTTCTCTCCTCTCTTTCCCACTCTCTCTCAATTCAATTCAATGGGCTTTATTGGCATGGGAAACATCTCTCACTCATTCTGCCCTCTTGTGAGTGGGCTCCTCTCTCTCTAGAATGTGAACCACTTATCTATGATAATCATTCTTTGTTTCTCTCTCTCTCTCTTTGTCTCGTTCTCCCTCTCTGTCTCCCTCTCTCTTGGTCTTCTCTGTCTATCTTTCTCTTTGTCTCTCCTTTTCTCTCCCTCTCTCTCTCTCTCTGCCTGTCTCTTTCTCTCCCTCTCTCTCTCTCTCTGCCTGTCTCTCCTTCTCTCCCTCTCTTTCTCTCTCCCTCTTCCAGAGGGTTTTGTCTATCCTAGGCCAGAGGGTGTCTATGCACTACAGTGACCCTAAACCACGCGCCAACGAGGACTGGCTCTGTAACAAGGTACAACAGCTAACAACCTCACTGTGTGGCTTCTCATCTTGTTTTCAATTCTCACTGGTACTGATCGCCTCTGTTGCTGTTCTACCAGTGTGGGGTTCAGAACTTCAAGAGGAGAGAGAAGTGCTTTAAATGTGGTGTTCCTAAATCAGGTAAACGTGTGATACAGTGATACCTAAACCCTATGATAAACGTAGACAGATGTGTTTTGTGTTGTCCACTGGGATATCCGACTGTGATTTTTTTTTAAACCTTTAGAGGCAGAGCTGAAACTGCCCCAGCTGAGGGAGTTACCTCTGGGTGTGCATCAGAAGGACGGCTTATTGCCCCTCCCTGCCCTCTACCAGCCAGCTGCTACCACCTCTACTGCCGTCACCACTCCCAGGGCTGGGGGCAGGGCTGGGGCAGGAGGAGCTGACACACAGCAGGCTGAGGTGGCCAACGACAGTAAGTCTCTCTCTCAAGTCAATTTAAATTGAAGGGGCTTGGGAAACATATGTTAACGTTGCCAAAGCAAGTGAAGTAGATAATAAACACAAGTGAAATAAACAATAAAAAATGAACACTAAACACTCACAAAAGTTTCAAAATAATAAAGACATTTCAAATGTCATTATGTATACAGTGGAAGTTGGAAGTTTACATACATTTAGGTTGGAGTCATTAAAACTAGTTTTTCAACCACTCCACAAATGTCTTGTTAACAAACTATAGTTTTTGGCAAGTCGGTTAGGACATCTAATTTGTGCATGACACAAGTCATTTTTCCAACAATTGTTTACAGAAAGATTATTTCACTTATAATTCACTGTGTCACAATTCCAGTGGGTCAGAAGTTTGCATACACTAAGTTGACTGTGCCTTTAAACAGCTTGGAAATTACAGAAAATGATGTCATGGCTTTAGAAGCTTCTGATAGGCTAATTGACATCATTTGAGTCAATTGGAGGTGTACCTGTGGATGTATTTCAAGGCCTACCTTCAAACTCAATGCCTCTTTGCTTGACATCACGGAAAAAGCAAAAGAAATCAGCCAAGACCTCCGAAAAGATTGTAGACCTCCACAAGTCTGGTTCATCCTTGTGAGCAATTTCCAAATGCCTGAAGGTACCACGTTCATCTGTACAAACAATAGTATGCACATATAAACACCATGGGACCACGCAGCCGTCATACCGCTCAGGAAGGAGACGCGTTCTGTCTCCTAGAGATGAACATACTTTGGTGTGAAAAGTGCAAATCAATCCCAGAACAACTGAAAAGGACCTTGTGAAGCTGCAGGAGGAAACAGGTACAAAAGTATCTATATCCACAGTGAAACAAGTCTTATATCGACCTAACTTGAAAGGCCACTCAGCAAGGAATAAGCCACTGCTCCAAAACCGCCATTAAAAAGCCAGACTACGGTTTGCAACTGCACATGGGGACAAAGATCATACTTTTTGGAGAAATGTCTTCTGGTCTGATGAAACAAAAATAGAACTGTTTGGCCTTAATAACCATCGTTATGTTTGGAGGAAAAAGGGAGAGAATTACAAGCCGAAGAACACCATCCCAACCTTGAAGCACGGGGGTGGCAGCATCATGTTGTGGGGGTGCTTTGCTGCAGGAGGGACTGGTGCACTTCACAAAATAGATGGCATCATGAGGACGGAATATTATGGATATATTGAAGCAACATGTCAAGACATCAGTCAGGAAGTTAAAGCTTGGTCGCAAATGGGTCTTCCAAATGGACAATGATCCCAAGCATACTTCCAAAGTTGTGTCAAAATAGCTTAAGGACAACAAAGTCAAGGTATTGGAGTGGCCACCACAAAGCCCTGACCTCAATCCTATTGAACATTTGTGGGCAGAAGTGTAAAGTGTGTGTGAGCAAGGAGGCCTACACACCTGACTCAGTTACACCAGCTCTGTCAGGAGGAATGGGCCAAAATTCACCCAACTTATTGTGAGAAGCTTGTGGAAGGCTACCCAAAACGTTTGACCCAAGTTAAACAATTTAAAGGCAATGCTACCAAATACTAATTGAGTGTATGTTAACTTCTGACCCACTGGGAATGTGATGAAATAAATAATTGCTGAAATAAATAATTATCTCTATTATTCTGACATTTTACATTCTTAAAATAAAGTGGTGATCCTAACTGACCTAAGACAGGGAATTTTTAATAGGATTAAATGTCAGGAATTGTGAAAAACTGAGTTTAAATGTATTTGGTTAAGGTGTATGTAAACTTCCGACTTCAACTGTATATATACAGTGTTGTAATGATGTGCAAATGGTTAAAGTACAAAAGGGAAAATAAATAAACATAAATTTGGGTTGTATTTACAATACTGTTTGTTCTTCACTGGTTGACCTTTTCTTGTGGCAACAGGTCACACATCTTGCTGCTGTGATGGCACACTGTGGTATTTCACCCAGTAGATATGGGAGTTTATCAAAATTGGGTTTGTTTTCAAATTCTTTGTGGATCTGTGTAATCTGAGGGAAATATGTGTCTCTAATATGGTCGTATATTTGGCAGGAGGTTAGGAAGTGCAGCTCAGTTTCCACCTCATTTTGTGGGCAGTGTGCACATAGCCTGTCTTCTCTTGAGAGCCAGGTCTGCCTACGGCGGCCTTTCTCAATAGCAAGGCTATGCTCACTGAGTCTGTACATAGTCAAAGCTTTCCTTAAGTTTATGTCAGTCACTGGTCAGGTATTCTGCCACTGTGTACTCTCTGTTTAGGGGCAGATAGCGTTCTAATTTGCTCCTTTTTTTTGTGGATTATATCAAGTGGGTCGAATAGTTATCGTTTTGCTTTCTCATAATTTGGTTGGGTCTAATTGTGCTGCTGTCCTGGGGGTCTGTGGGGTCTGTTTGTGTTTATGTTTGTGAACAGAGCCCCAGGACCAGCTTGCTTAGTGGACTCTTCTCCAGGTTCATCTCTCTGTAGGTGATGACTCTTCTCCAGGTTCATCTCTCTGTAGGTGATGGCTCTTCTCCAGGTTCATCTCTCTGTAGGTGATGGCTCTTCTCCAGGTTCATCTCTCTGTAGGTGATGGCTCTTCTCCAGATTCATCTCTCTGTAGGTGATGGCTCTTCTCCAGGTTCATCTCTCTGTAGGTGATGACTCTTCTCCAGGTTCATCTCTCTGTAGGTGATGGCTCTTCTCCAGGTTCATCTCTCTGTAGGTGATGACTCTTCTCCAGGTTCATCTCTCTGTAGGTGATGGCTTTGTGGTGGAATGTGTGTGTATCGCTTTCCTTTTAGGTGGTTGTAGAATTGAACTGCTCTTTTCTGGATGTTGATAACTAGAGGGTATGTCCTAATTCTGCTCTGCATTGTTTGGGGTTCTACGTTGTACATAAAGTGTATTTTTCAGAATTCTGCAGAGTCTCAGTTGGGAGTTTACGTAAGTGGTCAGATGCTTAAGGACTGTTTTGCTAGCACAGACTGGATGTTTTGCTAGCACAGACTGGATGTTTTGCTGTCACAGACTGGATGTTTTGCTAGCACAGACTGGATGTTTTGCTAGCACAGACTGGATGTTTTGCTAGCACAGACTGGATGTTTTGCTAGCACAGACTGGATGTCTAAGCATCAATACAGGACTAAGATTGAATCGTGCTCTGATGCTTGTCGGATGTGGCAGGGCAAACTATTATGGACTACAAAGGGAAACCCAACTGCGAGTTGCCCAGTGACGCGAGCCTACCAGACGAGCTAAATGCTTTTAATGCTCGCTTCGAGGCAAGCAACACTGAACCTTACATGAGAGCACCAGCTTTGATCACGCTCTCCATAGCCGATGTGAGCATGACCTTTAAACAGGTCAACATTCACAAAGCCACAGGGTCAGATGGATTACCAGGACGTGTACTCAGAGCATGCGCTGACCTGCTGGCAAGTGTCTTCACTGACATTTTCAACCTCTCCCTGACCGAGTCTGTAATAACTACATGTTTTAGGCAGTCCACTATAGTCCCGGTGCCCAAGGAAGCGAAGGTAACCTGCCTAAATGATTACCGCCCCATAGCACTCACATCAGTAGCCATGAAGTGCTTTGAAAGGCTGGTCATGGCTCACATCAACAGCATCCTCCCAGATACCCTAGACCCACTCCATTCGCATACCGCCCCAACAGATCCACAGATGACCCAAACGCACTCCACACTGCCCTTTCCCACCTGGACAAAAGGAACACCTATGTGAGAATGCTGTTCATTAACTACAGCTCAGCGTTCAACACCATAGTGCCCACAAAGCTCAACTCTAAGCTAAGGACCCTGGGACTAAACACCTCCCTCTGCAACTGGATCCTGGACTTCCTGGCCGCCCCCAGGTGATCAGGGCAGGTAACAACACATCCGCCACGCTGACCCTCAACACGGAGGCCCCTCGGCGGTATGGCTCAGCCCCCTCCTGTACTCTCTGTTCACACATGACTGTACGGCCAGGCACAAATCCAACGCCATCATTAAGTTTGCTGATGACACATCAGTGGTAGGCCTGATCACCGACAATGATGAGACAGCCTGTAGGGAGGAGGTCAGAGACCTGGCAGTGTGGTGCCAGGACAACAACCTCTCCCTCAATGTGATCAAGACAAAGGAGATGATTGTGGACTACAGGAAAAGGAGGGCCGAACAGGACCCCATTAACATCGACTGGACTGTAGTGGAGCGGGTTGAGAGCTTCAAGTTCCTTGGTGTCCACGTCACCAACAAACTATCATGGTCTAAAACACACCAAGATAGTTGTGAAAAGGGCACGACAACACCTTTTCCCCCTCAGGAAACTGAAAAGATTTGGCATGGGTCCTCAGATCCTCAAGAAGTGAAATATCTGTTTATGATTTGAAGATGTACCAAAATATTTTGTTATTGGTTGTACCTCATAAACTGTCATACCCAGTGCCTTCAGAAAGTATTCACACCCCCTTGTCTTTTCCACATTTTGTTGTGTTACAGCCTGAATTTATATTGAGATTTATTTTGTCACTGGCCTACACACAATACCCCATAATGTCAAAGTGGAATTATGTTTTACATTGTAAAAAAAAAAGTTTTATAAAATTTAAAAAATGAAATATCTCGAGTCATATTCAACCCCTTTGTTATGGCAAGCCTAAAACTTTGCTTAACAAGTCATATAATAAGTTGCTTGGACTCATTGTGTGTAATAATAGTGTTTAACATGATGTTTGAATGACCGCCTCATCTCTGTACCCCACACATACAATTATCTGTAAGGTCCGTCAGTCGAAGCAGTGAATTTCAAACACAAATTCAACCACAAAGACCAGGGAGGTTTTCCAATGCCTCGCTAAGAAGGGCACCTATTGGTAGATGGGTAAAAAAAATATAAAGCAGACATTGGAATATCCCTTTGAGCATGTTATTAATTACACTTTGGATGGTGTATCACTACCTCCAGTCACTACAAAGATACAGGCGTCCTTCCCAACTCAGTTGCTGGAGAGGAAGGAAACTTTAAAACAGTTACAGAGTTTAATGGCTTTGATAGGAGAAAACTGAGGATGGATCAACAACATTGTAGTTACTCCACAATACTAATCTAAATGACAGAGTGAAAAGAAGGAAGTCTGTACAGAATACAAATATTACAAAACATGCATCCTGTTTGCAACAAGGCACTAAAGTAATACTGCAAAAAATGATGTAAAGCAATTAATTTTTTGTCCTGAATAAAAAGTTGTATGTTTGGGACAAACCCAATACAACACATCACTGAGTACCACTCTCCATATTTTAAAGTATAGTGGTGGCTGCATCATGTTATGTGTATGCTTGTAATCATTAAGGACTGGGGAGTTTTTCAGGATAAAAAAGAAAAGGAATAGAAAAGGAATGGAGCTAAGCCTAGAGGAAAACCTGGTTGTCTGTTTTCCACCAGACACTGGGAGATGAATTAACCTTTCAGCAGGACAATAACCTAAAACACAAGGCCAAATCTACACTGGAGTTGCTTCCAAGGAGACAGTAAATGTTCCTGAGTGGCCTAGTTACAGTTTTGACTTAAATCCATTTGAAAATCTATAGCATGACCTGAAAATGGTTGTCTTGCAATGATCAACAACCAATTTGAAAGAGCTTGAAGAATTTTAAAAGGAATAATGAACAAATATTGTACAATCCAGGTGTGGAAAGCTCTTAGGTACCTACCCAGAAAGACTCACAGCTATAATTGCTGCCAAAGGTGCTTCTACAAAGTATTGACTCAGGGGTGTGAATACCTATGTAAATGAGATATTTCTGTATTTCATTTTCAATAAATATGCTCAAATTTCTAAAAACATGTTTTCACTTTGTCATTATTATGTGTAGATGGGTGAGACTTTTATTTTTTTTATCAATAATTAAAAAATATATATTAACATTTTTTTAATGGGAATTTAGGCTTTAAGTTTTTATGGCTGGGGGCAGTATTGAGTAGTTTGGATGAAGATGCCCAGAGTAAACTGCCTGCTACTCAGGCCCAGAAGCTAAGATATGCATAGTATATTTGGATAGAAAACACTCTGAAGTTTCTAAAACTGTTTGAATGATGTCTGTGAGTATAACAGAACTCATATGGCAGGCAAAAACATGAGAAAAATCCAACCAGGAAGTGGGAAATCTGAGGCTTGTAGTTTTTCAAGTCATTGCCTATCGAATATACAGTGTCTATGGGGTCATATTGCACTTCCTAAGGCTTCCACTAGATGTCAACAGTCTCTAGAACCTTGTTTGATGTTTCTACTGTGAAGGAGGGGGGAATGAGAGCTGTTTGAGTCAGGGGTCTGGCAGAGTGCCACGAGCTCAGTCTCGCTCGCTCCTGTGAGAGTTAGTTGCATTCCACTGCATTTCTACAGACAAAGGAATTCTCCGATTGAAACATTATTGAAGATTTATTGTCACGATCGTCGTAAGAAGAGGACCAAAGCGCAGCGTGGTGTGAATGCATCATTTTAATGGATGACGAAAACACAAAGTAAAGTGAACAAAACAATAAATGAACAACGACCGTGAAGCTATATACCGAATGTGCTGACACAAACACTACACATAGACAATCACCCACAATGACAAAACAGGCTACCTAAATATGGTTCCCAATCAGAGACAACGACTAACACCTGCCTCTGATTGAGAACCATATCAGGCCAAACACAGAAACAGACAAACTAGACACACAACATAGAATGCCCACCCAGCTCACTGTCCTGACCAACACTAAAACAAGGAAAACACACAAGAACATTCAGTCAGACATTTATGATAAAAACATCCTAAAGTTTGACATGTTTCTACGAACTGTAATATGACTTTTCGTCTGAACTTTCGCCTGGACTTGCCCGCGCCTCCTGAGTTTGGATTTGTGTACTAAACGCGTAAACAAAAGGAGGTATTTGGACATAAATTATGGACTTTATTGAACAAAACAAACATTTATTGTGGAACTGGGATTCCTGGGAGTGCATTCTGATGAAGATCATCAAAGGTAAGTGAATGCTATTTCTGATTTCTGTTGACTCCACAACATGGCGGGTACCTGTTTGGGTTGTTTTGGTCTCTGAGCGCCATACTCAGATTATTGCATGGTGTGCTTTTTCCATCAAGTTTTTAAAAAATCTGACACAGCGGTTGCATTCAGGAGAAGTTTATCTAAAGTTCCATGTATAACACTTGTATCTTTTATCAATGTTTATTATGAGTATTTCTGTAAATTGATGTGGCTCTCCGCAAAATCACAGGATGTTTTGGAGGCAAAACATTGCTGAACATAACGCGCCAATATAAACTAAGATTTTTGGATATAAATATGAACTTTATCGAACAAAACATACATGTATTGTGTAACATGAAGTCCTATGAGTGTCATCTGATGAAGATCATCAAAGGTTAGTGATTCATTTTATCTCTATTTCTGCTTTTTGTGTCTCCTCTCTTTGGCTGGAAAAATTGCTGTGTTTTTCTGTGACTTGGTACTGACCTAACATAATCAGTTGGTGTGCTTTCGTTGTAAAGCGTTTTTGAAATCGGACACTGTGGTGGGATTAACAACAAGTTGTTGTTTGAATTTGGCACCCTGCACTTTCACTGGCTGTTGTCAAGTCGATCCCGTTAACAGGATCTCAGCCGATCTCAGCCGTAAGAAGTTAACACAACCAAATGTGGAATAAATCTAGGAATATGAATACTGTCTGAAGGCACTGTACCTGTCTCTTTCATTTACCTTCTCTCCCTCCTCGCTCTCAACCAATCAACCAATCTCTCCAGCTCTGATCCTGAGGAACCTGGGTCCCCATACTTCTCCAGACTCCGTCCTGTTTCCTTGCTCTGTCTCCTAATGTTCTCTCTACCTCCCTCCCTCCCCCATCCCGCCCTTCATCTCTCCTCTCTCCAGCTCTGATCCTGAGGAACCTGGGTCCTCATACCTCCCTGGAGTCCATCCTGTCCACTCTGGCTCCCTTCGCTACTCTGTCGCCTTCTAATGTTCGACTGATCAAAGATAAACAGACACAACTCAACCGGGGCTTCGCTTTCCTACAGCTGTCTACTATAGTGGTGAGGAGATACCAACAACTCTACTATAGTGGTGAGGAGATACCTACAGCTGTCTGCTATAGTGGTGAGGAGATACCTACAGCTGTCTACTATAGTGGTGAGGAGATACCAACAACTCTACTATAGTGGTGAGGAGATATCTACAGCTGTCTACTATAGTGGTGAGGAGATACCTACAGCTGTCTACTGTAGTGATGAGGAGATACCTACAGATGTCTACTATAGTGGTGAGGAGATAGATACCAACAACTCTACTATAGTGGTGGGGAGATACCTACAGCTGTCTACTATAGTGGTGAGGAGATACATACAGCTGTCAACTATAGTGATGAGGAGATACCTACAGCTGTCTACTATAGTGGTGAGGAGATACCTACAGCTGTCTACTGTAGTGGTGAGGAGATACCTACAGCTGTAGTGGTAAGGAGATACCTACAACTGTCTACTATAGTGGTGAGGAGATACCTACAGCTGTCTACTATAGTGGTGAGGAGATACCTACAGCTGTCTACTGTAGTGGTGAGGAGATACCTACAGCTGTAGTGGTGAGGAGATACCTACAGCTGTCTACTGTAGTGGTGAGGAGATACCTACAGCTGTAGTGGTAAGGAGATACCTACAACTGTCTACTATAGTGGTGAGGAGATACCTACAGCTGTAGTGGTGAGGAGATACCTACAGCTGTCTACTATAGTGGTGAGGAGATACCTACAGCTGTAGTGGTGAGGAGATACCTACAGCTGTCTACTGTAGTGATGAGGAGATACCTACAGCTGTAGTGGTGAGGAGATACCTACAACTGTCTACTATAGTGGTGAGGAGATACCTACAGCTGTAGTGGTGAGGAGATACCTACAGCTGTCTACTATAGTGGTGAGGAGATACCTACAGCTGTAGTGGTGAGGAGATACCTACAGCTGTCTACTATAGTGGTGAGGAGATACCTACAACTGTAGTGGTGAGGAGATACCTACAGCTGTAGTGGTGAGGAGATACCTACAACTGTCTACTCAGAGCTGTGTGTTTTGCAGGAAGCATCTCAGCTTCTCCAGATCCTCCAGGCCTTACAGCCAGCTCTCTCTATAGATGGGAAGGCCATCGCCGTGGAGTTCGCCAAAGGATCCAAACGGTACACACACACGTCATGTTCTTCCGTCCTCGTGACGGACCTAAAATGAATTTCCGTTCAACATCCTATTTCCTGTAACCCTAAGCTTAAAATAGCCTTTGTCCTCATTGTTCTCCACTGAGGAGAATTTTCCTTGTTTTATTGTCCTTGTGGGGAGATTTGGGAATTTTAGGATAGAATAACCAACAGATGCATTCAGAAAGTATTCATACACTTTGACACATCCCAGAAAGACACTGAAAACATGTTTTTATACATTTATTGAACATTAAATACAGAAATATCTCATTTACATACGTTGTCACACCCCTGAGTCAATACTTTTGTAGAAGCACCTTTGGCAACGATTACAGCTGTGAGTCTTTCTGGTTAAGTCGTAACATGCTGACCAAACCGGCGTCCTCTTGCAGCATCGTGCGCACGTTGGTTTTTGTCTATCGCCACCAGAGATGTTCAACGAGACGCAGGTTAAAATAAAATATACAAAAAACAACTTTGAACCAACTATATTCATTTGGGGTTAGTGTTACATTCCTCAGTAAGAAAACCCAAAAAATTCACTCAAACAGAAGGGTGAACTAACATAGAATCACTTACCGACAACCAGAGCGAAGCAGGTGGGGTTTTAGGAGCGGTTCTGAAAGACACTCATGGAAGTGTCCACTGAAAGTTGACGAGCAACAACAACTGGGACCTAAAAGACACCCAGCATAAACGCTGAACTAAATTAGCCCAAGAAGAGACAAAACAAAAGAAAAATCCACACCAAACATAAAGACCGGAAGCAAGAGCACTGGGGCCAGCCACTCTTAAATAGCACCCGGGCCAGCACAGGCGAAACACAGACTAACGAGGTGACACCGATCGGTGAGTCCTACGTGCTAACGAGCTATACGTGCTAAAGTCCAACCTCAAAACATAAACCGAAACCTGTATCATCTTCTGTTGGTGGTTTACTCACAGAAAACAACTCCCATTATACAACTTAATAAGCATAAATGCGTCCGTACTTAAAGGTCGTCGCCTTTTCCAATGGTGTTTACTGGCTGTAAAACTATTAAATATGCAGTACCATTCAAAAGTTTGGACATTCAAGGGTTTTTCTTAGAGTTAATTTATAACCGATTCAGGAATCTAGGCGTATGGCGCAAGTCACGACTTCACATGAGAGCCTTTTGAACGTAAAATTTGTTTTCATCAAAAATGCCTTTTTTTGGGCAGAAATACCTTCTGGAACATGTGAACTTTCATGTGCCTTAATATAAAACGTATATGTAATTTGTAAATACGAATAAAATTGTTAAATTACGAGCCTAGTTGGTTTAGCCACAGAAAAAGTGAGCAACCTTCCCGCTAGCCATGATTGGCTGAGATAATGAGTGGGCTGGACATGCCGAGAGATGAGTTTGGATTGGTCTGCAGGTGTGGCATATTGTGTCTATAAAATGAGCTGCTCGTTATGCCTAGATAATCCTTTCTACTGTCAAGATATAACGTTAATATAACGTCAGCCATGGAGAACTGCAAATATGCTGCTAATGCTCACAAAAACATTACTGCCCTGAATTTATCAGGCGCTATCGACAAAGGTCAGTGGGAAAAAGTTGTGGTGGTGGACTACTTTCTGGACGACGATGCTGTCTCTCTCACTCTGGAAAATAACACGTTTTTTTAAATCAGTGGAACGCAACAAGCCAAACAAACTGTACAAACTAAACGGAAACAACGCAGGATGTCTGATGAAAGGGGTTGCAGTCTGCCGTGAAGCGTTCATCCACGTATACAGGTAAGAGTCTAGCTACAGATTCAGATATTATACGCTTCTTATGTTGTCAGAAAGTTGTTTTCGTTGCAAGTTAAAGCTTGCTGTTAGCTAGCTAACGTTAGCTGAGGTTAGGTGGCTGGCTAGCTAGCTAGCTAACATGAACTTGTGTGTGTAACGTTAGTGATGTTATCTCAGAATGCCATTTTCGCATTGCTAGTTATAGCTTAATGTTAGCTAGCTAACATTGAACTTATTGGTTAACTTTAGCTAGCTGTGACAATCGGTTTGTATTGCTAGTTAAAGCTTGCTGTTAGCTAGCCAGCTGACGTTAGATGGCTGGCTAGCTACAGTAGCTAACATTACCTGTATGAACTGTGTGTAGTGACGATATCTCAGAATGCCAATTCACATCTATTGTATAATAATGTTCCAATATTTGTATCTGGAATGTGTCTTTCAGCATCAGTAGAACACACCTGACTCTAATCCACCATTCATATAGTCATCAAAATGAGAGCGGGCCCAAGCAAGCTAGCAGGTAGCAGCACAGTCATCAACATGAGAGCAAGCTAGCAGGTAGCAGCGCAGTCATCAACTTTAGAGCAAGCTAGCAGATAGCAGCGCAGTCATCAACATGAGAGCAAGCTAGCAGGTAGCAGCGAAGTCATCAACAAGAGAACAAGCTAGCAGGTAGCAGCGCAGTCATCAACTTTAGAGCAAGCTAGCAGATAGCAGCGCAGTCATCAACAAGAGAGCAAGCTAGCAGGTAGCAGCACAGTCATCAACATGAGAGCAAGCTAGCAGGTAGCAGCGCAGTCATCAACTTTAGAGCAAGCTAGCAGATAGCAGCGCAGTCATCAACATGAGAGCAAGCTAGCAGGTAGCAGCGAAGTCATCAACAAGAGAACAAGCTAGCAGGTAGCAGCGCAGTCATCAACTTTAGAGCAAGCTAGCAGATAGCAGCGCAGTCATCAACAAGAGAGCAAGCTAGCAGGTAGCAGCGCAGTCATCAACATGAGAGCAAGCTAGCAGGTAGCAGCGCAGTCATCAACAAGAGAGCAAGCTAGCAGGTAGCAGCGCAGTCATCAACTTTAGAGCAAGCTAGCAGGTAGCAGCACAGTCATCAACTTTAGAGCAAGCTAGCAGGTAGCAGCACAGTCATCAACTTTAGAGCAAGCTAGCAGGTAGCAGCGCAGTCATCAACTTTAGAGCAAGCTAGCAGGTAGCAGCGCAGTCATCAACATGAGAGCAAGCTAGCAGGTAGCAGCGCAGTCATCAACAAGAGAGCAAGCTAGCAGGTAGCAGCGCAGTCATCAACTTTAGAGCAAGCTAGCAGGTAGCAGCACAGTCATCAACTTTAGAGCAAGCTAGCAGGTAGCAGCACAGTCATCAACTTTAGAGCAAGCTAGCAGGTAGCAGCGCAGTCATCAACTTTAGAGCAAGCTAGCAGGTAGCAGCGCAGTCATCAACATGAGAGCAAGCTAGCAGGTAGCAGCGCAGTCATCAACAAGAGAACAAGCTAGCAGGTAGCAGCGCAGGCATCAACATGAGAGCAAGCTAGCAGGTAGCAGCGCAGTCATCAACATGAGAGCAAGCTAGCAGGTAGCAGCGCAGTCATCAACAAGAGAGCAAGCTAGCAGGTAGCAACGCAGTCATCAACATGAGAGCAAGCTAGCAGGTAGCAGCGCAGTCATCAACAAGAGAGCAAGCTAGCAGGTAGCAGCGCAGTCATCAACAAGAGAGCAAGCTAGCAGGTAGCAGCGCAGTCATCAACATGAGAGCAAGCTAGCAGGTAGCAGCGCGGTCATCAACATGAGAGCAAGCTAGCAGGTAGCAGCGAAGTCATCAACAAGAGAGCAAGCTAGCAGGTAGCAACGCAGTCATCAACATGAGAGCAAGCTAGCAGGTAGCAGCGCGGTCATCAACATGAGAGCAAGCTAGCAGGTAGCAGCGAAGTTATCAACAAGAGAGCAAGCTAGCAGGTAGCAGCGCGGTCATCAACATGAGAGCAAGCTAGCAGGTAGCAGCGAAGTCATCAACAAGAGAGCAAGCTAGCAGGTAGCAGCGCGGTCATCAACAAGAGAGCAAGCTAGCAGGTAGCAGCGAAGTCATCAACAAGAGAGCAAGCTAGCAGGTAGCAGCGCAGTCATCAACAAGAGAGCAAGCTAGCAGGTAGCAGCGCAGTCATCAACATGAGAGCAAGCTAGCAGGTAGCAGCGCAGTCATCAACATGAGAGCAAGCTAGCAGGTAGCAACGCAGTCATCAACAAGAGAGCAAGCTAGCAGGTAGCAGCGCAGTCATCAACATGAGAGCAAGCTAGCAGGTAGCAGCGCAGTCATCAACATGAGAGCAAGCTAGCAGGTAGCAGCGCAGGCATCAACATGAGAGCAAGCTAGCAGGTAGCAGCGCAGTCATCAACATGAGAGCAAGCTAGCAGGTAGCAGCGCAGTCATCAACAAGAGAGCAAGCTAGCAGGTAGCAGCGCAGTCATCAACAAGAGAGCAAGCTAGCAGGTAGCAGCGCAGTCATCAACAAGAGAACAAGCTAGCAGGTAGCAGCGCAGTCATCAACAAGTGAGCAAGCTAGCAGGTAGCAGCGCAGTCATCAACATGAGAGCAAGCTAGCAGGTAGCAGCGCAGTCATCAACAAGAGAACAAGCTAGCAGGTAGCAGCGCAGTCATCAACATGAGAGCAAGCTAGCAGGTAGCAGCGCAGTCATCAACAAGAGAGCAAGCTAGCAGGTAGCAGCGCAGTCATCAACAAGAGAGCAAGCTAGCAGGTAGCAGCGCAGTCATCAACAAGAGAACAAGCTAGCAGGTAGCAGCGCAGTCATCAACAAGTGAGCAAGCTAGCAGGTAGCAGCGCAGTCATCAACATGAGAGCAAGCTAGCAGGTAGCAGCGCAGTCATCAACAAGAGAGCAAGCTAGCAGGTAGCAGCGCAGTCATCAACATGAGAGCAAGCTAGCAGGTAGCAGCGCAGTCATCAACATGAGAGCAAGCTAGCAGGTAGCAGCGCAGTCATCAACAAGTGAGCAAGCTAGCAGGTAGCAGCGCAGTCATCAACATGAGAGCAAGCTAGCAGGTAGCAGCGCGGTCATCAACATGAGAGCAAGCTAGCAGGTAGCAGCGCAGTCATCAACAAGAGAGCAAGCTAGCAGGTAGCAGCGCAGTCATCAACATGAGAGCAAGCTAGCAGGTAGCAGCGCGGTCATCAACATGAGAGCAAGCTAGCAGGTAGCAGCGCAGTCATCAACATGAGAGCAAGCTAGCAGGTAGCAGCGCGGTCATCAACATGAGAGCAAGCTAGCAGGTAGCAGCGCAGTCATCAACATGAGAGCAAGCTAGCAGGTAGCAGCGCAGTCATCAACAAGAGAGCAAGCTAGCAGATAGCAGCGCAGTCATCAACATGAGAGCAAGCTAGCAGGTAGCAGCGAAGTCATCAACAAGAGAGCAAGCTAGCAGGTAGCAGCGCAGTCATCAACAAGAGAACAAGCTAGCAGGTAGCAGCGCAGTCATCAACAAGAGAGCAAGCTAGCAGGTAGCAGCGCAGTCATCAACATGAGAGCAAGCTAGCAGGTAGCAGCGCAGTCATCAACATGAGAGCAAGCTAGCAGGTAGCAGCGCAGTCATCAACAAGAGAGCAAGCTAGCAGGTAGCAGCGCGGTCATCAACATGCACCATTTCTTCACGGAGTTGGGGAAAACACGTGTGGACCTGAACTGCTGCGGCCAAAACAAGAACAAGTTTGTGCTCTGGTATTATGCCTGGCGGACCATGCTCCTACACAGTCTGGACCTTCACTTCCTGATCACAAGCCACAACAAGTTTGCCTGGTGTTTCGGCCTCAACGTGCAGCGCTTCAGACCAGAGTGAACACTTTGTAAGAGATTGCTGGTGTTGTGAAGGACAGCACTGTGACAGGGGTCAACATCCCACAGCTGGTTGGACTGGAGAATGGTACGGTGCTGGTGGAAAGCTATGGCTGACAACAACACCTGACTCCGTACTTCAGGCTGCTGCCACAGATCAAGCAGTACCAGTACTTCAGGTAAAAAATCATTTTAATTGTATGAGGTTACTCTTATGTAAACCTGGGAGGTGAATTGATGTTGTGGAAGGTTGAAGTGTCTTCTGATTTGTTGTTGTTCCCTGTTTTACAGCTTCGATGCTCTGGAGCCTGGTATTGTCGCTAAGGAGCGTTCGGACTGTCGGGACATCCTTCCTCCCGGTCTGCCTGTACAAGCACCACCTGGACTGGACAAAGCGAGACAAACTATATTTTTGAGAAGATCAGGGATTTTGTGACGAGTCATCAGCACTATATGCGATGAACGTGGTACCTCCAGGCGTTTGGAAATCGCTCCAAAGGATGAACCAGACCTTCAATTGACTTAAATGATGTCAATTAGCCTATCAGAAGCTTCTAAAGCCATGACATAATTTTCTGGAATGTTCCAAGCTTTTTTAAAGGCACAGTCAACTTAGTGTGTGTAAACTTCTGACCCACTGGAATTGTGATACGGTGAATTATAAGTGAAATAATCTGTCTGTAAACAATTGTTGGAAAATGTATTTGTGTCATGCACAAAGTAGATGTCCTAACTGAGTTGCCAAAACTATAGTTTGTTTACTAGAAATGTGTGGAGTGGTTGAAAAACGAGTTTTAATGACTCCAACCTAAGTTTATGTAAACTTCCGACTTCAACTGTCTACCCAAAACGTTTGACCCATGTTAAACTATTTAAAGGCAATGCTACCAAATACTAATTGAGTGTATGTAAACTTCTGACCCACTGGGAATGTGATGAAATAAATAATTGCTGAAATCTCTCTACTATTATTCCGACATTTCTCATTCTTAAAATAAACTGACCCAAGACAGGGAATTTTTACTAGGATTAAATGTCAGGAATTGTGAAAAACTGAGTTTAAATGTATTTGGCTAAGGTGTATGTAAAACTTCCGACTTCAACTGTACATTATCAAGTATTTCACACATATTATCCAGATACTGACTGTTAGCATTTGGTGGTCTATAGCAGCTTCCCTCAAGAATGGGCTTTAGGTGAGGTAGATGAACCTGTAGCCATATTACTTCAACAGTATTTAACATGAGATCCTCTCAAATCTTCACAATAATGTGGTTCTGAATATAGACAGCAACACCTCCACCTTTGGCATTTCTGTCTTTTCTGTAGATGTTATAACCATGTATTGCTACCACTGTATCATCAAAGGTAATGCTAATGTGGGCTATTTTTTTTACACTTTTCTGGGATGCTTGATAGTTTTTATTGCTTTACTGGGAAGGTTAGCAGAAGTAGACATGCTCATGTTATTTTTGTTTGAGTTGATAGTGCAGGATGAGCTGCACACAGTGAACTTCTGACTTGGGCAAACGGCCTCTGTGCTAGCATTATAACTCGTGTTCATAGGCAAATGATTACTGCATACAATAGCTGTAGGATCAACAGAGGCATTCAGGGCAGTTAGAGGGACATACATTTAGTTGCTTATATTGTGTCTGCCAACACCACTGGGATAATGTAGAATGTGCTGTAGCATTATGACAACTCAGTGGCACAATGGTAGGGATTAACTGAGCTAGGCTTAGGTCATTGATAAGTCATTGTCTCAACGCAGCCTTTGAAATGTGTGGACAGAGTCCAGGAGCCAAGATGATTCGGATGGACTCCATCATTCCTGTTTCCAGAAGGTGTCAAAGTTATCTATAAAAGTGATTCCAACAGAGCTACAGTAATCTTTTAGCCAGGTGTGTAATGCCAGTAGCCTGCTGAATCTTTCACACTCGTGGTCCAACGATGGTACCGGACCTGAAATGATTGGCCACTTTTTGGAGTCTTTCAGTGCTAGAATCAGTTCTTTAAAAATTTATTTTCGGGAAGTTCTGAGCCAGCCCTCCTAATGTGGTTTGACCCCACATGGGCTACGACAGCGTCAGCTCCCGGCAGCTGTCGTAGAACGGTCGGAAGCAGCCTTGTAATGTCCTGTACTCGTGCTCCAGGATAGCACAGAGTTTTTTTCCACGGGAACCATGATGTTTCTTACCATAGAACTTCCGATGACAACAGCTGGTGCAATGAGGAGGTCCGGGTGTTCTTTCACCTCGAGTGGTTTCGCAAACCCCTCGAGGACCAAAGGGTGGTGGGGCCCGATGGACCCGAGGCAGCTGTAGTATTCATTGTGGATGATGAATGGGCCAGGGTCTTAGACAACCTCACGGTCTGATGTGGGGGGAAGATCTGAACCCGAGGTAGAAGCCACCGAGAGGGAAACAGAACAGAGGACGAAGGCACATGCATCTCCGGAACTGATCTGTTTCTAGTCTGTATCCGGTACAGGTTTAACATCTCCAAGGAGGCCCCCGTTGCCAGAAAATATTTGTCAAAGTAACCCACACTAACTTCATCAAACTCCTCCTCTGGACATTTCTTAGCATAACAAAAAGGGGATAGGGAAACATATTTACTCTGTTCCACAACCAGCTGCTTCCTAGGTATCGGAGTGTCAACTGTAGGAACCCTCTCTTCCTTCAGCGGTCCTACAAACTAACTCACCTTTGGGGTTTTCTATGGAGAGGTCAACTCTCCATTGAAGGAGGGTTAGCGAAATCAGAATCACCCATAAATGTCTCGAAAAGATCGAGAATGGTGGGATCGCTGACATCCTCCTCAACACTAGACTTGTTCCCGGCAACTTTCTTAGACATAGCACATGTAACGGCACACGCCGGGAACACTCTTGGGTACTTTTCTGATAACCCATCAGGTTCCTCTACTCTAGGTTCCTTACAAACGACAGGATTTGGCACGACCTTCCCTCCAGCCAAATCACCTCACTCCAATGACGACGGAATCAGAAATAAAATTAGACTTGAGTTCCACATTATACAAAATCACTTTCATGCAAACCATTTCCACGCCTTGTTCTAAAACACTGTAACCAGTTGCTGAAGTGTCAGACAAAGGCAAAACGCCCTCCAGAATGAAGGACTGGCCTGCCCCAGTGTCTCACAGTATCTTCACCTGCTACTTAACAGCATCTCCACTCTGCAGAGACACGAACCCGTCTGAAACAATGGGTTCATACACATCTGATCCAAAATCTTGTTTAGGAGATACACCAGTCCAAACCAGAGACTTAATGGGCTGTAGTGCTCCCAACCAGAGACTTAATGGGCTGTAGTGTTTCCCAGTCCCAACCAGAGACTTAATGGGCTGTAGTGTTCCCAGTCCCAACCAGAGACTTAATGGGCTGTAGTGTTTCCCAGTCCCAACCAGAGACTTAATGGACTGGAGTGTTCCCTACCAGAGACTTAATGGACTGGAGTGTTCCCTACCAGAGACTTAATGGACTGGAGTGTTCCCAACCAGAGACTTAATGGACTGGAGTGTTCCCTACCAGAGACTTAATGGACTGGAGTGTTCCCTACCAGAGACTTAATGGACTGGAGTGTTCCCTACCAGAGACTTAATGGACTGGAGTGTTCCCTACCAGAGACTTAATGGACTGGAGTGTTCCCAGTCCCAACCAGAGACTTAATGGACTGGAGTGTTCCCAACCAGAGACTTAATGGACTGGAGTGTTCCCAACCAGAGACTTGGGAATGAAAGCCAGTGACAAAACATCTCAAATTAATAAATGTTTAGTTCAGGCTGTAAAACAACAACATGTGGACAAAGTCAAGGGGTGTGAATACTTTCTGAAGGCTCTGTATACACACACACACACACACACACACACACACACACACACACACACACACACACACACACACACGAACGGACGGACGACCTTATGGTCTCCCAGAAACTGTTTTTTAGTCCCGGACTGACTTTAATCTATGGCCCTTACTGTTACAGTTGAAA
>NW_027258526.1:30000-69206 GCF_045791955.1 Oncorhynchus clarkii lewisi
CCTCTAACTGGACTCTACTACGACCCTCTAATGGGACTCTACTACGACCCTCTATCTGGACTCTACTACGACCCTAACTCACAGGTAGCACATACTCTACTACGACCCTCTATCTGGACTCTACTACGACCCTAACTCACAGGTAGCACATACTCTACTACGACCCTCTAACGGGACTCTACTACGACCCTAACTCACAGGTAGCACATACTCTACTACGACCCTCTAACGGGACTCTACTACGACCCTCTAACGGGACTCTACTACGACCCTAACTCACAGGTGGCACATACTCTACTACGACCCTCTAACGGGACTCTACTACGACCCTAACTCACAGGTAGCACATACTCTACTACGACCCTCTAACTGGACTCTACTACGACCCTCTAACGGGACTCTACTACGACCCTAACTCACAGGTAGCACATACTCTACTACGACCCTCTATCTGGACTCTACTACGACCCTAACTCACAGGTAGCACATACTCTACTACGACCCTCTATCTGGACTCTACTACGACCCTAACTCACAGGTAGCACATACTCTACTACGACCCTCTATCTGGACTCTACTACGACCCTAACTCACAGGTAGCACATACTCTACTACGACCCTCTAACGGGACTCTACTACGACCCTAACTCACAGGTAGCACATACTCTACTACGACCCTCTAACGGGACTCTACTACGACCCTCTAACGGGACTCTACTACGACCCTAACTCACAGGTGGCACATACTCTACTACGACCCTCTAACGGGACTCTACTACGACCCTAACTCACAGGTAGCACATACTCTACTACGACCCTCTAACTGGACTCTACTACGACCCTCTAACGGGACTCTACTACAACCCTAACTCACAGGTAGCACATACTCTACTACGACCCTCTATCTGGACTCTACTACGACCCTAACTCACAGGTAGCACATACTCTACTACGACCCTCTATCTGGACTCTACTACGACCCTAACTCACAGGTAGCACATGCTCTACTACGACCCTCTATCTGGACTCTACTACGACCCTAACTCACAGGTAGCACATACTCTACTACGACCCTCTAACGGGACTCTACTACGACCCTAACTCACAGGTAGCACATACTCTACTACGACCCTCTAACGGGACTCTACTACGGCCCTAACTCACAGGTGGCACATACTCTACTACGACCCTCTAACGGGACTCTACTACGACCCTAACTCATAGGTGGCACATACTCTAATACGACCCTCTATCTGGACTCTACTACGACCCTAACTCACAGGTAGCACATACTCTACTACGACCCTCTAACTGGACTCTACTACGACCCTCTATCTGGACTCTACTACGACCCTAACTCACAGGTAGCACATACTCTACTACAACCCTCTAACGGGACTCTACTACGACCCTAACTCACAGGTAGCACATACTCTACTACGACCCTCTAACTGGACTCTACTACGACCCTCTAATGGGACTCTACTACGACCCTCTATCTGGACTCTACTACGACCCTAACTCACAGGTAGCACATACTCTACTACGACCCTCTATCTGGACTCTACTACGACCCTAACTCACAGGTAGCACATACTCTACTACGACCCTCTATCTGGACTCTACTACGACCCTAACTCACAGGTAGCACATACTCTACTACGACCCTCTAACGGGACTCTACTACGACCCTAACTCACAGGTAGCACATACTCTACTACGACCCTCTAACGGGACTCTACTACGACCCTCTAACGGGACTCTACTACGACCCTAACTCACAGGTGGCACATACTCTACTACGACCCTCTAACGGGACTCTACTACGACCCTAACTCACAGGTAGCACATACTCTACTACGACCCTCTAACTGGACTCTACTACGACCCTCTAACGGGACTCTACTACGACCCTAACTCACAGGTAGCACATACTCTACTACGACCCTCTATCTGGACTCTACTACGACCCTAACTCACAGGTAGCACATGCTCTACTACGACCCTCTATCTGGACTCTACTACGACCCTAACTCACAGGTAGCACATACTCTACTACGACCCTCTATCTGGACTCTACTACGACCCTAACTCACAGGTAGCACATACTCTACTACGACCCTCTATCTGGACTCTACTACGACCCTAACTCACAGGTAGCACATGCTCTACTACGACCCTCTATCTGGACTCTACTACGACCCTAACTCACAGGTAGCACATACTCTACTACGACCCTCTAACGGGACTCTACTACGACCCTAACTCACAGGTAGCACATACTCTACTACGACCCTCTAACGGGACTCTACTACGGCCCTAACTCACAGGTGGCACATACTCTACTACGACCCTCTAACGGGACTCTACTACGACCCTAACTCATAGGTGGCACATACTCTAATACGACCCTCTATCTGGACTCTACTACGACCCTAACTCACAGGTAGCACATACTCTACTACGACCCTCTAACTGGACTCTACTACGACCCTCTATCTGGACTCTACTACGACCCTAACTCACAGGTAGCACATACTCTACTACAACCCTCTAACTGGACTCTACTACGACCCTAACTCACAGGTAGCACATACTCTACTACGACCCTCTAACTGGACTCTACTACGACCCTCTAATGGGACTCTACTACGACCCTCTATCTGGACTCTACTACGACCCTAACTCACAGGTAGCACATACTCTACTACGACCCTCTATCTGGACTCTACTACGACCCTAACTCACAGGTAGCACATACTCTACTACGACCCTCTATCTGGACTCTACTACGACCCTAACTCACAGGTAGCACATACTCTACTACGACCCTCTAACGGGACTCTACTACGACCCTAACTCACAGGTAGCACATACTCTACTACGACCCTCTAACGGGACTCTACTACGACCCTCTAACGGGACTCTACTACGACCCTAACTCACAGGTGGCACATACTCTACTAAGACCCTCTAACGGGACTCTACTACGACCCTAACTCACAGGTAGCACATACTCTACTACGACCCTCTAACTGGACTCTACTACGACCCTCTAACGGGACTCTACTACGACCCTAACTCACAGGTAGCACATACTCTACTACGACCCTCTATCTGGACTCTACTACGACCCTAACTCACAGGTAGCACATACTCTACTACGACCCTCTATCTGGACTCTACTACGACCCTAACTCACAGGTAGCACATGCTCTACTACGACCCTCTATCTGGACTCTACTACGACCCTAACTCACAGGTAGCACATACTCTACTACGACCCTCTAACGGGACTCTACTACGACCCTAACTCACAGGTAGCACATACTCTACTACGACCCTCTAACGGGACTCTACTACGGCCCTAACTCACAGGTGGCACATACTCTACTACGACCCTCTAACGGGACTCTACTACGACCCTAACTCATAGGTGGCACATACTCTAATACGACCCTCTATCTGGACTCTACTACGACCCTAACTCACAGGTAGCACATACTCTACTACGACCCTCTAACTGGACTCTACTACGACCCTCTATCTGGACTCTACTACGACCCTAACTCACAGGTAGCACATACTCTACTACAACCCTCTAACTGGACTCTACTACGACCCTCTATCTGGACTCTACTACGACCCTCTAACTGGACTCTACTACGACCCTAACTCACAGGTAGCACATACTCTACTACGACCCTCTAACGGGACTCTACTACGACCCTAACTCACAGGTAGCACATACTCTACTACGACCCTCTAACGGGACTCTACTACGACCCTAACTCACAGGTGGCACATACTCTACTACGACCCTCTAACGGGACTCTACTACGACCCTAACTCATAGGTAGCACATACTCTAATACGACCCTCTATCTGGACTCTACTACGACCCTAACTCACAGGTAGCACATACTCTACTACGACCCTCTAACTGGACTCTACTACGACCCTCTATCTGGACTCTACTACGACCCTAACTCACAGGTAGCACATACTCTACTACAACCCTCTATCTGGACTCTACTACGACCCTCTATCTGGACTCTACTACGACCCTCTAACTGGACTCTACTACGACCCTCTAACTGGACTCTTCTACGACCCTCTAACTGGACTCTACTACGACCCTCTATCTGGACTCTACCACGACCCTCTATCTGGACTCTACTACGACCCTCTATCTGGACTCTACTACGACCCTCTATCTGGACTCTACTACGACCCTCTATCTGGACTCTACTACTACCCTCTAACTGGACTCTACCACGACCCTCTATCTGGACTCTACTACGACCCTCTAACTGGACTCTACTACGACCCTCTATCTGGACTCTACTACGACCCTCTATCTGGACTCTACTACGACCCTCTAACTGGACTCTACTACGACCCTCTAACTGGACTCTACTATGACCCTCTCTCTCCTCTTCTCTGTCTCTAGTACTACTATAACGGGGTCACTCTGCAGTATATGTACTGGGACGGAGAGAAGCAAACCTACGTTCCAGCTCCTGCTCAATCAACAGCTGAGGCTGCCGTTGCCCCCGGTGATAACTCCGCCCCCCCTGATCCTCCCTCTGCTGCTCCTGGAGGCAAGGAAAAGAAGGACAAGCCCAAAAATAAGACAGCCCAACAGGTAACACACACACACACACACACACACACACACACACATACACAACACACACACACAAAACTAAGCTACATAGGTGTGCTAATGTGTGTTCTCAGATAGCGAAGGACATGGAGCGTTGGGCTAAGAGTCTGAACAGACAGAAGGAGAACGTTCGCTCTCTCTCCTCTTCCTCCTCTTCCTGCTCCACCACCCCTGTGACCTCTATGGCTCCTCCCCCTGGTTACGCCCGGGTGCCTGGACACGGTCGCCTTGACGATCGCCGAGAGTCCGCCAGCGCTGACGCCGGTTATGCTGTCCTGGAGAAGAAGGTATCACTCACACGGACACACATGACACACACACAGACACACACACACACAGCTCTGACCCTTCTCCTCTTTGGCCTGTAGGGGGCGTTGTCTGAAAGACCTCAGATCATCCTGGACCAGCTCAGACACACAGACAGAGAGGTACACACCCCTTCTCCCTCTCCCTCTGTTTCTCTGTTTCCTACTCTTTCTATTCCAATGGTTATCCTTCTCCCTCCCTCTGCTCTCTCTCTCTCTCTCTCCCTCTGCTCTCTCTCTCTCTCTCTCTCCCTCTGCTCTCTCTCTCTCTCTCTCTCTCTCTCTCTCTCTCTCTCTCTCTCTCTCTCTCTCTCTCTCTCTCCCCCTCCCTCCCTCCCTCCCTCCCTCTAGGTATTTGGGGCCCTAAGAGAGATTTGGTTGGGGAGGGCCCCCCACCACGTGGGGAAACATTTTATTTTGTTCGCCCTCTTGACGGTGGAGAGAAAATGTTTAGTTTTAAAGTTAATTTCCTATAATTCTACACATTTTGCCATGGGGCGTAGAGACCATGTTGCAAACACAAATACCCAGTGCAATCAAAGATTAGATTTTTTTGTGTGTTTTATATATATTTCCACGCTGAAGTTGGAATAATACTGTGAAATTGTGAAAATTATGATCATGTCCTTTTACTATTTGAGCTGTTTGAAAAGAAATTTCAGCCTGTTTTGGTGGGGTGGAGTTTTGGCCTTCCATGGTGACATCACCAGGCGGTAAATTAGTTAATTGACGAATAAGAAAGAGAGTTCCAAACCTCTCTGCCAATAACAGCTCATTTGAAGTTTTCTCCCCAACTCAGACCACCCCCAGACAGTCCTAGCAAAATTACTGCTTGAGAAATTGCTCATTGCTAAGAAGCTATTTTGGTTTCTAATTTTATTTATTTTTTAAATCACATTAAGGTACTTAATTGTTACCCAGAAATGATTTGATATTGACATAAAAACAGCTGGATTGGACCTTTAAAGCAATTTTTCCGCCATTATAATTATTTTGCCATACGGGCAGAGAGAGACAATTTGCCCGGTCAGTATTCGGCCATGATTAATACAAGTTTAGATTAGAGAATGATTTTTAAACGCCGATGCCGATTGTTGGGGGTCGAGGAGGCCGATATTAAATATAATTACATTTTAACATTTTGATGAGGCATTCTTCCATGAGGGCCTTCCCAGATTCTGTGATATCAGTGAGGAAGTACAGTCCTGTAAATGACATTCAGATAATGATGTTATTTCAACATCTAACTATTTCCCCAATCGTCTTCAGGGTAACAAAAAAAAAAAGCCTTTCCTGTTTTGACAATTCTCAAGAAAACGCCCGCTTTCAAATAATTTCACAAAAGATTACTTAAAGCTAACAAACAGTATGAGTCCAAATGCAGTGAAAACAGGACAGACGACACAACCATTTATTCAACAGAGGCTTCAAAACAGCGATATGTGTGACATTATAGAATGTTTTATGTGAAGGAAATTTTATTTTATTTTATTTTATTTAAACTTTATTTAACCAGGTAGGCCAGTTGAGAACAAGTTCTCATTTACAACTGCGTCCTGGCCAAGATGAAGCAAAGCAGTGCGGCACATACAACGACACAGAGTTACACATGGAGTAAAACAAACATACAGTCAATAATACAGTATAAACAAGTCTATATACGATGTGAGGAAATGAGGTGAGATAAGGGAGTTAAAGGCAAAAAAAGGCCATGGTGGCAAAGTAAATACAATATAGCAAGTAAAACACTGGAATGGTCGATTTGCAGTGGAAGAATGTGCAAAGTAGAAATAAAAATAATGGGGTGCAAAGGAGCAAAATAAATAAATTAAATACAGTAGGAAAAGAGGTAGTTGTTTGGGCTAAATTATAGGTGGGCTATGTACAGGTGCAGTAATCTGTGAGCTGCTCTGACAGTTGGTGCTTAAAGCTAATGAGGGAGGTAAGTGTTTCCAGTTTCAGAGATTTTTGTAGTTCGTTCCAGTCATTGGCAGCAGAGAACTGGAAGGAGAGGCAAACAAAGAAAGAATTGGTACCTGCCCATTTATTAGCCAATGATCTCTTCCACATTCACAGTTTACAATCTCAAAATTGCAGTCAGTGCTATAAAATAATAAATAAATAGCCAAATTTCAGAAAGAGAATTCCTTGCACTGCAAGCATCCGAAGAAAACAAGATTTTTTTTAAACGTGTAATATTGCAACTTTCAGCGATTAAGCTTTAATATCATCCATTGGGTAAAGACATTACTTGTGAAGGTAGACAGACCAGCAGAGAGCTGTTTACCTAAGAGCTTGAATCTATCCTGCAAACAGGGCGTTCAGAAAGTATTCAGACCCCTTGACGTTTTGCACATTTTGTTACGTTACAGCCTTATTCTAAAATGGATGAAATTGTTTCCCCCCCCCCATCAATCTACACACAGTACCCTATAATGACATCACAATACCCCATAATGACATCACAATACCCTATAATGACATCACAATACCCCATAATGACATCACAATACCCTATAATGACATCACAATACCCTATAATGACATCACAATACCCCATAATGACATCACAATACCCCATAACGACATCACAATACCCCATAATGACATCACAATACCCCATAATGACATCACAATACCCTATAATGACATCACAATACCCCATAATGACATCACAATACCCTATAATGACATCACAATACCCTATAATGACATCACAATACCCTATAATGACAAAGCAAAAACAGGTTTGTAGAAATTTTAGCAAAGTTCTTAAAAATAAAAAGCTGTAAAAAAATAAAAATACATAAATATTCAGACCCTTTACTCAGTACTTTTGTTAAAGCACCAGTGATTACAGCCTCCAGTCTTCTTGGGTATGACACGACAAGCTTGGCACACCTGTATTTGGGGAGTTTCTCCCATTCTTCTCTACAGCTCTGTCAGGTTGGATGGGGAGTGTCACTGCACAGCTATTTTCAGGTCTTTCCAGAGATGTTCGATTGGGTTCAAGTCCAGGCTCTGGCTGGGCCACTCAAGAACAGTCAGAGACTTGTACCGAAGCCACTCCTGTGTTGTCTTGGCTGTGTGCTTAGAGTCGTTGTCCTGTTGGAAGGTTGGAAGGTGAACCTTCACCCCAGTCTGAGGTCCTGAGCGCTCTGGAGCAGGTTTTCATCAAGGATCTCTCTGTACTTTGTACTTTGCTACATTCATCTTTCCCTTAATCCTGACTAGTCTCCCAGTCCCTGCAGCTGAAAAACATCCCTACAGCATGATGCTGCCACCACCATGTTTCACCATAGGGATGGTGCCAAGTTTCCTCCAGACATGAAGCTTAGCATTCAGGCCAAGAGTTTGATCTTGGTTTCATCAGACCAGAGAATCTTGTTTCTCATGGTCTGAGTCTTTAGGTGCCTTTTGGCAAACTCCAATCGGGCTGTCATGTGTCTTTTACTGAGGAGTGGTTTCCATCTGGCCACGATACCATAAAGGCCTAATTGGTGGAGTGCTGCAGCGATGGTTGTCCTTCTGGAAGGTTCTCCCATCTCCACAGAGGAACTATAGATCTGTCAGGGTGACCAACCGGTTCTTGGTCACCTTCCTGACCAAGGCCATTCTCCCCCGATTGCTCAGTTTGGCCGGGCGGCCAGCTCTAGGAAGAGACTTGGTGGTTCCAAACTTCTTCCATTGAAGAGTGATGGAGGACACTGTGTTCTTGGGGACCTTCAATGCTGCAAGCATGTTTTGGTACCCTTCCCCAGATCTGTGCCTCGACACAATCCTCTCTCGGAGCTCTACAGACAACTCCTTCAACCTCGTGGCTTGGTTTTTGCTCTGACATGCACTGTCAACTGTGGGACCTTATAATGACAGGAGTGTGCCTTTCCAAATCATGTCCAATCAATTGAATTTATCCCAGCTGGACTCCAATCAAGTTGTAGAGACATCTCAAGTATGTTCAATGGAAACAGGATGCACTTGAGCTCAATTTCAGGTCTCATAGCAAAGGGTCTGAATACTTATGTAAATAAGTTAGCATTTTTAATACATTTCCATAAAATTCTAAAAAACAGTTGCTTTGTCATTAAGGGGTATTGTGATGTCATTAACTTCTTGATTCTACTTGAGACGCATATGTCTCAAGTAGGCACCTGGAAATGCAAATGCGCTACGCTAAATGCTAAATGTACTCGTTTAAACTCAAACCTTGATCAAAATTCACAAGCAGGGTATTGAATTAAAGCTACACTCGTTGTGAACCTAGCCAACAAGTCAGATTTTTAAAATGCTTTTCGGCGAAAGCATGAGAAGGTATTATCTGATAGCATGCACCACCTGAAAATGCCTGAATGCGACGTAAACAAAGACTCTGCTTATCCGACGCAGCACAAAACGCAGATATAAAATATAAAACATTCATTACCTTTGACGAGCTTCTTTCTTGGCACTCCTATATGCCCCATAAACATCACTATTGGGTCTTTTTTTCGTTTAAATCGGTCCATATATACCCAAAATAGCTTTCTATGGAAGCTGTGTCATTCAGAAAAAAACATCGTTTTTTAACGCTGCATAATTTTTTTAAATTAAAAAAGTCGACGATAAACTTTCACAAAACACTTCGAAATCCTTTTGTAATCCAACTTTAGGTATTAGTAAACGTTTATAATCTATCAAAATGATTACAGGGCAATGTATATTCAATAGCTCCTCGTGTGCAAATCAATGGCTGCCCATGTCCACATTAACAACATCCTGGTGGAGACTGGAAGAAACGGAAGCCAGATAGATGGATTTTCCAACAATAAATTCAATTGAAAATGACGACAATGGCGACATCGTGTGGAATTTGTATGAATTGCATGCAGGTCGATATTACATTTTGTCCTCTTTTAACAACCCATGGAAGTGACTTATGGAAATTATTTTTAGCTTTCAGAGAGCAGTTTTTCTTGCGTTTTTCAATGAAACACACGATCTGTTATAGTCACAGCCGTGATTTAACCAGTTTTAGAAACTTCAGAGTGTTTTCTATCCACACATACTAATCATATGCATATACTATATTCCTGGCATGAGTAGCAGGACGCTGAAAAGTTGCGCGATTTTTAACAGAATGTTCGAAAAAGGAGGGGGTAGAAGTAAGAGGTGGGGTATTGTGATGTCATTAAGGGGTATTGTGATGTCATTAAGGGGTATTGTGATGTCATTATGGGGTATTGTGATGTCATTAAGGGGTATTGTGATGTCATTAAGGGGTATAGTGTGTAGATTGACAAAGAAAAATATTTATTTAATACATTTTAGAACAAGGTTGTAACGTAACAAAATGTGTAAAAAGTTAACATGCTTCTACACCTGCATTGCTTGCTGTTTGGGGTTTTAGGCTGGGTTTCTGTACAGCACTTTGAGATATCAGCTGATGTACGAAGGGCTATATAAATAAAATTGATTTGATTTGATTTGAAGGGGTCTGAATACTTTCCGAATGCACTGGTCACACCTCCATCCCTGGTCACACCTCCATCCCTGGTCACAGCTCCATCCCTGGTCACACCTCCATCCCTAGTACCTGGTCACAGCTCCATCCCTGGTCACACCTCCATCCCTAGTACCTGGTCACAGCTCCATCCCCGGTCACACCTCCATCCCTAGTATCTGGTCACACCTCCATCCCTGGACACAGCTCCATCCCTGGTCACAGCTCCATCCCTAGTACCTGGTCACAGCTCCATCCCTAGTACCTGGTCACAGCTCCATCCCTAGTACCTGGTCACACCTCCATCCCTAGTACCGGGTCACACCTCCATCCCTAGTACCTAGTCACACCTCCATCCCTAGTACCTGGCCACAGCTCCATCCCTGGTCACACCTCCATCCCTAGTATCTGGTCACACCTCCATCCCTGGACACAGCTCCATCCCTGGTCACAGCTCCATCCCTAGTACCTGGTCACAGCTCCATCCCTAGTACCTGGTCACAGCTCCATCCCTAGTACCTGGTCACACCTCCATCCCTAGTACCTGGTCACACCTCCATCCTTAGTACCTGGTCACACCTCCATCCCTGGTCACAGCTCCATCCCTAGTACCTGGTCACACCTCCATCCCTGGTCACAGCTCCATCCCTAGAACCTGGTCACACCTCCATCCCTGGTCACACCTCCATCCCTAGTCACACCTCCATCCCTGGTCACACCTCCATCCCTAGAACCTGGTCACAGCTCCAACCCTGGTCACACCTCCATCCCTGGTCACACCTCCATCCCTGGTCACAGCTCCATCCCTGGTCACAGCTCCATCCCTAGAACCTGGTCACACCTCCATCCCTGGTCACACCTCCATCCCTAGTACCTGGTCACAGCTCCATCCCTGGTCACACCTCCATCCCTGGTCACAGCTCCATCCCTGGTCACAGCTCCATCCCTAGTACCTGGTCACACCTTCATCCCTAGTACCTGGTCATACCTCCATCCCTAGTACCTGGTCTTACCTCCATCCCAAGTACCTGGTCACACCTCCATCCCTAGTACCTGGTCACAACTCCATCCCTAGTCACACCTGCATCCCTAGTACCTGGTCACACCTCAATCCCTAGTACCTGGTCACACCTCCATCCCTAGTCACACCTCCATCCCTAGTACCTGGTCACACCTTCATCCCTAGTACCTGGTCACACCTCCATCCCTAGTACCTGGTCGCACCTTCATCCCTAGTACCTGGTCATACCTCCATCCCTAGTACCTGGTCACAGCTCCATCCCTAGTACCTGGTCACAGCTCCATCCCTAGTACCTGGTCACACCTCCATCCCTAGTACCTGGTCACACCTCCATCCCTAGTACCTGGTCACACCTCCATCCCTGGTCACAGCTCCATCCCTAGTACCTGGTCACACCTCCATCCCTGGTCACAGCTCCATCCCTAGAACCTGGTCACACCTCCATCCCTGGTCACACCTCCATCCCTGGTCACACCTCCATCCCTGGTCACACCTCCATCCCTGGTCACACCTCCATCCCTAGAACCTGGTCACAGCTCCATCCCTGGTCACACCTCCATCCCTGGTCACACCTCCATCCCTGGTCACAGCTCCATCCCTGGTCACAGCTCCATCCCTAGAACCTGGTCACACCTCCATCCCTGGTCACACCTCCATCCCTAGTACCTGGTCACACCTTCATCCCTAGTACCTGGTCATACCTCCATCCCTAGTACCTGGTCACAGCTCCATCCCTAGTACCTGGTCACAGCTCCATCCCTAGTACCTGGTCACACCTCCATCCCTAGTACCTGGTCACACCTCCATCCCTAGTACCTGGTCACACCTCCATCCCTGGTCACAGCTCCACCCCTAGTACCTGGTCACACCTCCATCCCTGGTCACAGCTCCATCCCTAGAACCTGGTCACACCTCCATCCCTGGTCACACCTCCATCCCTGGTCACACCTCCATCCCTGGTCACACCTCCATCCCTGGTCACACCTCCATCCCTAGAACCTGGTCACAGCTCCATCCCTGGTCACACCTCCATCCCTGGTCACACCTCCATCCCTGGTCACAGCTCCATCCCTAGAACCTGGTCACACCTCCATCCCTGGTCACACCTCCATCCCTAGTACCTGGTCACACCTTCATCCCTAGTACCTGGTCATACCTCCATCCCTAGTACCTGGTCACAGCTCCATCCCTAGTACCTGGTCACAGCTCCATCCCTAGTACCTGGTCACACCTCCATCCCTAGTACCTGGTCACACCTCCATCCCTAGTACCTGGTCACACCTCCATCCCTGGTCACAGCTCCATCCCTAGTACCTGGTCACACCTCCATCCCTGGTCACAGCTCCATCCCTAGAACCTGGTCACACCTCCATCCCTGGTCACACCTCCATCCCTGGTCACACCTCCATCCCTGGTCACACCTCCATCCCTAGAACCTGGTCACAGCTCCATCCCTGGTCACACCTCCATCCCTGGTCACACCTCCATCCCTGGTCACAGCTCCATCCCTGGTCACAGCTCCATCCCTAGAACCTGGTCACACCTCCATCCCTGGTCACACCTCCATCCCTAGTACCTGGTCACAGCTCCATCCCTGGTCACACCTCCATCCCTGGTCACACCTCCATCCCTGGTCACAGCTCCATCCCTGGTCACAGCTCCATCCCTAGTACCTGGTCACACCTTCATCCCTAGTACCTGGTAATACCTCCATCCCTAGTACCTGGTCACACCTCCATCCCTAGTACCTGGTCATACCTCCATCCCAAGTACCTGGTCACACCTCCATCCCTAGTACCTGGTCACACCTCCATCCCTAGTGACACCTGCATCCCTAGTACCTGGTCACACCTCAATTCCTAGTACCTGGTCACACCTCCATCCCTAGTCACACCTCCATCCCTAGTACCTGGTCACACCTTCATCCCTAGTACCTGGTCATACCTCCATCCCTAGTACCTGGTCACAACTCCATCCCTAGTACCTGGTCACACCTTCATCCCTAGTACCTGGTCATACCTCCATCCCTAGTACCTGGTCACACCTCCATCCCTAGTACCTGGTCACACCTCCATCCCTAGTACCTGGTCACACCTCCATCCCTAGTCACACCTGCATCCCTAGTACCTGGTCACACCTCCATCCCTAGTACCTGGTCACACCTCCATCCCTGGTCACAGCTCCACCCCTAGTACCTGGTCACACCTCCATCCCTGGTCACAGCTCCATCCCTAGAACCTGGTCACACCTCCATCCCTGGTCACACCTCCATCCCTGGTCACACCTCCATCCCTGGTCACACCTCCATCCCTGGTCACACCTCCATCCCTAGAACCTGGTCACAGCTCCATCCCTGGTCACACCTCCATCCCTGGTCACACCTCCATCCCTGGTCACAGCTCCATCCCTAGAACCTGGTCACACCTCCATCCCTGGTCACACCTCCATCCCTAGTACCTGGTCACACCTTCATCCCTAGTACCTGGTCATACCTCCATCCCTAGTACCTGGTCACAGCTCCATCCCTAGTACCTGGTCACAGCTCCATCCCTAGTACCTGGTCACACCTCCATCCCTAGTACCTGGTCACACCTCCATCCCTAGTACCTGGTCACACCTCCATCCCTGGTCACAGCTCCATCCCTAGTACCTGGTCACACCTCCATCCCTGGTCACAGCTCCATCCCTAGACACTGGTCACACCTCCATCCCTGGTCACACCTCCATCCCTGGTCACACCTCCATCCCTGGTCACACCTCCATCCCTAGAACCTGGTCACAGCTCCATCCCTGGTCACACCTCCATCCCTGGTCACACCTCCATCCCTGGTCACAGCTCCATCCCTGGACACAGCTCCATCCCTAGAACCTGGTCACACCTCCATCCCTGGTCACACCTCCATCCCTAGTACCTGGTCACAGCTCCATCCCTGGTCACACCTCCATCCCTGGTCACACCTCCATCCCTGGTCACAGCTCCATCCCTGGTCACAGCTCCATCCCTAGTACCTGGTCACACCTTCATCCCTAGTACCTGGTAATACCTCCATCCCTAGTACCTGGTCACACCTCCATCCCTAGTACCTGGTCATACCTCCATCCCAAGTACCTGGTCACACCTCCATCCCTAGTACCTGGTCACACCTCCATCCCTAGTCACACCTGCATCCCTAGTACCTGGTCACACCTCAATTCCTAGTACCTGGTCACACCTCCATCCCTAGTCACACCTCCATCCCTAGTACCTGGTCACACCTTCATCCCTAGTACCTGGTCATACCTCCATCCCTAGTACCTGGTCACAACTCCATCCCTAGTACCTGGTCACACCTTCATCCCTAGTACCTGGTCATACCTCCATCCCTAGTACCTGGTCACACCTCCATCCCTAGTCACACCTGCATCCCTAGTACCTGGTCACACCTCCATCCCTAGTACCTGGTCACACCTCCATCCCTAGTACCTGGTCACACCTCCATCCCTGGTCACAGCTCCATCCCTAGTACCTGGTCACACCTCCATCCCTGGTCACACCTCCATCCCTAGGACCTGGTCACAGCTCCATCCCTGGTCACACCTCCATCCCTGGTCACACCTCCATCCCTGGTCACAGCTCCATCCCTGGTCACAGCTCCATCCCTAGAACCTGGTCACACCTCCATCCCTGGTCACACCTCCATCCCTAGTACCTGGTCACAGCTCCATCCCTGGTCACACCTCCATCCATGGTCACACCTCCATCCCTGGTCACAGCTCCATCCCTGGTCACAGCTCCATTCCTAGTACCTGGTCACACCTTCATCCCTAGTACCTGGTCATACCTCCATCCCTAGTACCTGGTCACACCTCCATCCCTAGTACCTGGTCATACCTCCATCCCAAGTACCTGGTCACACCTCCATCCCTAGTACCTGGTCACACCTCCATCCCTAGTCACACCTGCATCCCTAGTACCTGGTCACACCCCAATCCCTAGTACCTGGTCACACCTCCATCCCTAGTCACACCTCCATCCCTAGTACCTGGTCTTACCTTCATCCCTAGTACCTGGTCACAGCTCCATCCCTAGTACCTGGTCACAGCTCCATCCCTAGTACCTGGTCACACCTCCATCCCTAGTACCTGGTCACAGCTCCATCCCTAGTACCTGGTCACACCTCCATCCCTGGTCACAGCTCCATCCCTAGTACCTGGTCACACCTCCATCCCTGGTCACAGCTCCATCCCTAGAACCTGGTCACACCTCCATCCCTGGTCACACCTCCATCCCTGGTCACACCTCCATCCCTGGTCACACCTCCATCCCTAGAACCTGGTCACAGCTCCATCCCTGGTCACACCTCCATCCCTGGTCACACCTCCATCCCTGGTCACAGCTCCATCCCTGGTCACAGCTCCATCCCTAGAACCTGGTCACACCTCCATCCCTGGTCACACCTCCATCCCTAGTACCTGGTCACAGCTCCATCCCTGGTCACACCTCCATCCCTGGTCACACCTCCATCCCTGGTCACAGCTCCATCCCTGGTCACAGCTCCATCCCTAGTACCTGGTCACACCTTCATCCCTAGTACCTGGTAATACCTCCATCCCTAGTACCTGGTCACACCTCCATCCCTAGTACCTGGTCATACCTCCATCCCAAGTACCTGGTCACACCTCCATCCCTAGTACCTGGTCACACCTCCATCCCTAGTCACACCTGCATCCCTAGTACCTGGTCACACCTCAATCCCTAGTACCTGGTCACACCTCCATCCCTAGTCACACCTCCATCCCTAGTACCTGGTCACACCTTCATCCCTAGTACCTGGTCATACCTCCATCCCTAGTACCTGGTCACAACTCCATCCCTAGTACCTGGTCACACCTTCATCCCTAGTACCTGGTCATACCTGCATCCCTAGTACCTGTTCACACCTCCATCCCTAGTACCTGGTCACACCTCCATCCCTAGTACCTGTTCACACCTCCATCCCTAGTACCTGGTCACACCTCCATCCCTAGTCACACCTGCATCCCTAGTACCTGGTCACACCTCCATCCCTAGTACCTGGTCACACCTCCATCCCTAGTACCTGGTCACACCTCCATCCCTGGTCACAGCTCCATCCCTAGTACCTGGTCACACCTCCATCCCTGGTCACACCTCCATCCCTAGAACCTGGTCACAGCTCCATCCCTGGTCACACCTCCATCCCTGGTCACACCTCCATCCCTGGTCACAGCTCCATCCCTGGTCACAGCTCCATCCCTAGAACCTGGTCACACCTCCATCCCTGGTCACACCTCCATCCCTAGTACCTGGTCACAGCTCCATCCCTGGTTACACCTCCATCCCTGGTCACACCTCCATCCCTGGTCACAGCTCCATCCCTGGTCACAGCTCCATTCCTAGTACCTGGTCACACCTTCATCCCTAGTACCTGGTCATACCTCCATCCCTAGTACCTGGTCACACCTCCATCCCTAGTACCTGGTCATACCTCCATCCCAAGTACCTGGTCACACCTCCATCCCTAGTACCTGGTCACACCTCCATCCCTAGTCACACCTGCATCCCTAGTACCTGGTCACACCTCAATCCCTAGTACCTGGTCACACCTCCATCCCTAGTCACACCTCCATCCCTAGTACCTGGTCTTACCTTCATCCCTAGTACCTGGTCATACCTCCATCCCTAGTACTTGGTCACACCTCCATCCCTAGTACCTGGTCACACCTTCATCCCTAGTACCTGGTCATACTTCCATCCCTAGTACCTGGTCACACCTCCATCCCTAGTACCTGGTCACACCTCCATCCCTAGTACCTGGTCACACCTCCATCCCTAGTACCTGGTCACACCTTCGTCCCTAGTCACACCTGCATCCCTAGTACCTGGTCACACCTCCATCCCTAGTACCTGGTCACACCTCCATCCCTAGTACCTGGTCACACCTCCATCCCTAGTCACACCTGCATCCCTAGTACCTGGTCACACCTCCATCCCTAGTCACACCTGCATCCCTAGTACCTGGTCACATCTCCATCCCTAGTACCTGGTCATACCTCCATCCCTAGTACCTGGTCACAGCTCCATCCCTAGTACCTTGTCACAGCTCCATCCCTAGTACCTGGTCACACCTCCATCCCTAGTACCTGGTCACACCTCCATCCCTAGTACCTGGTCACACCTCCATCCCTGGTCACAGCTCCATCCCTGGTCACAGCTCCATCCCTAGAACCTGGTCACACCTCCATCCCTGGTCACACCTCCATCCCTAGTACCTGGTCACAGCTCCATCCCTGGTCACACCTCCATCCCTGGTCACAGCTCCATCCCTAGTACCTGGTCACACCTTCATCCCTAGTACCTGGTCATACCTCCATCCCTAGTACCTGGTCACACCTCCATCCCTAGTACCTGGTCATACCTCCATCCCAAGTACCTGTTCACACCTCCATCCCTAGTACCTGGTCACAACTCCATCCCTAGTCACACCTGCATCCCTAGTACCTGGTCACACCTCAATCCCTAGTACCTGGTCACACCTCCATCCCTAGTCACACCTCCATCCCTAGTACCTGGTCACACCTTCATCCCTAGTACCTGGTCATACCTCCATCCCTAGTACCTGGTCACACCTCCATCCCTAGTACCTGGTCACACCTTCATCCCTAGTACTTGGTCATACCTCCATCCCTAGTACCTGGTCACACCTCCATCCCTAGTACCTGGTCACACCTCCATCCCTAGTACCTGGTCACACCTCCATCCTTAGTACCTGGTCACACCTCCATCCCTAGTCACACCTGCATCCTTAGTACCTGGTCACACCTCCATCCCTAGTCACACCTGCATCCCTAGTACCTGGTCACATCTCCATCCCTAGTACCTGGTCATACCTCCATCCCTAGTACCTGGTCACAGCTCCATCCCTAGTACCTGGTCACACCTCCATCCCTAGTACCTGGTCACACCTCCATCCCTAGTACCTGGTCACACCTCCATCCCTAGTACCTGGTCACACCTCCATCCCTGGTCACAGCTCCATCCCTAGTACCTGGTCACACCTCCATCCCTGGTCACAGCTCCATCCCTAGAACCTGGTCACACCTCCATCCCTGGTCACACCTCCATCCCTGGTCACACCTCCATCCCTGGTCACACCTCCATCCCTGGTCACACCTCCATCCCTAGTACCTGGTCACACCTCCATCCCTAGTCACACCTGCATCCTTAGTACCTGGTCACACCTCCATCCCTAGTCACACCTGCATCCCTAGTACCTGGTCACATCTCCATCCCTAGTACCTGGTCATACCTCCATCCCTAGTACCTGGTCACAGCTCCATCCCTAGTACCTGGTCACACCTCCATCCCTAGTACCTGGTCACACCTCCATCCCTAGTACCTGGTCACACCTCCATCCCTAGTACCTGGTCACACCTCCATCCCTGGTCACAGCTCCATCCCTAGTACCTGGTCACACCTCCATCCCTGGTCACAGCTCCATCCCTAGAACCTGGTCACACCTCCATCCCTGGTCACACCTCCATCCCTGGTCACACCTCCATCCCTGGTCACACCTCCATCCCTGGTCACACCTCCATCCCTAGAACCTGGTCACACCTCCATCCCTGGTCACACCTCCATCCCTGGTCACACCTCCATCCCTGGTCACAGCTCCATCCCTGGTCACACCTCCATCCCTGGTCACACCTCCATCCCTAGAACCTGGTCACACCTCCATCCCTGGTCACACCTCCATCCCTAGTACCTGGTCACAGCTCCATCCCTGGTCACACCTCCATCCCTGGTAACACCTCCATCCCTGGTCACAGCTCCATCCCTGGTCACAGCTCCATCCCTAGTACCTGGTCACACCTTCATCCCTAGTACCTGGTCATACCTCCATCCCTAGTACCTGGTCACACCTCCATCCCTAGTACCTGGTCATACCTCCATCCCAAGTACCTGGTCACACCTCCATCCCTAGTACCTGGTCACAACTCGATCCCTAGTCACACCTGCATCCCTAGTACCTGGTCACACCTCAATCCCTAGTACCTGGTCACACCTCCATCCCTAGTCACACCTCCATCCCTAGTACCTGGTCACACCTTCATCCCTAGTACCTGGTCATACCTCCATCCCTAGTACCTGGTCACACCTCCATCCCTAGTACCTGGTCACACCTTCATCCCTAGTACTTGGTCATACCTCCATCCCTAGTACCTGGTCACACCTCCATCCCTAGTACCTGGTCACACCTCCATCCCTAGTACCTGGTCACACCTCCATCCCTAGTACCTGGTCACACCTCCATCCCTAGTCACACCTGCATCCCTAGTACCTGGTCACACCTCCATCCCTAGTCACACCTGCATCCCTAGTACCTGGTCACACCTCCATCCCTGGTCACAGCTGCATCCCTAGAACCTGGTCACACCTCCATCCCTGGTCACACCTCCATCCCTAGTACCTGGTCACACCTCCATCCCTAGTACCTGGTCACACCTTCATCCCTAGTACCTGGTCACACCTCCATCCCTAGCACCTGGTCACAGCTCCATCCCTGGTCACACCTCCATCCCTGGTCACACCTCCATCCCTGGTCACAGCTCCATCCCTGGTCACAGCTCCATCCCTAGTACCTGGTCACACCTCCATCCCTGGTCACAGCTCCATCCCTAGAAACTGGTCACACCTCAGTCCCTGGTCACACCTCCATCCCTGGTCACACCTCCATCCCTAGAACCTGGTCACAGCTCCATCCCTGGTCACACCTCCATCCCTGGTCACACCTCCATCCCTGGTCACAGCTCCATCCCTGGTCACAGCTCCATCCCTAGAACCTGGTCACACCTCCATCCCTGGTCACACCTCCATCCCTAGTACCTGGTCACAGCTCCATACCTGGTCACACCTCCATCCCTGGTCACACCTCCATCCCTGGTCACACCTCCATCCCTGGTCACAGCTCCATTCCTAGTACCTGGTCACACCTTCATCCCTAGTACCTGGTCATACCTCCATCCCTAGTACCTGGTCACACCTCCATCCCAAGTACCTGGTCACACCTCCATCCCTAGTACCTGGTCACACCTCCATCCCTAGTCACACCTGCATCCCTAGTACCTGGTCACACCTCAATCCCTAGTACCTGGTCACACCTCCATCCCTAGTCACACCTCCATCCCTAGTACCTGGTCTTACCTTCATCCCTAGTACCTGGTCATACCTCCATCCCTAGTACCTGGTCACACCTCCATCCCTAGTACCTGGTCACACCTTCATCCCTAGTACCTGGTCATACCTCCATCCCTAGTACCTGGTCACACCTCCATCCCTAGTACCTGGTCACACCTCCATCCCTAGTACCTGGTCACACCTCCATCCACAGTACCTGGTCACACCTCCATCCCTGGTCACACCTCCATCCCTGGTCACACCTCCATCCCTGGTCACACCTCCATCCCTAGAACCTGGTCACACCTCCATCCCTGGTCACACCTCCATCCCTGGTCACACCTCCATCCCTGGTCACAGCTCCATCCCTGGTCACACCTCCATCCCTGGTCACACCTCCATCCCTAGAACCTGGTCACACCTCCATCCCTGGTCACACCTCCATCCCTAGTACCTGGTCACAGCTCCATCCCTGGTCACACCTCCATCCCTGGTAACACCTCCATCCCTGGTCACAGCTCCATCCCTGGTCACAGCTCCATCCCTAGTACCTGGTCACACCTTCATCCCTAGTACCTGGTCATACCTCCATCCCTAGTACCTGGTCACACCTCCATCCCTAGTACCTGGTCATACCTCCATCCCAAGTACCTGGTCACACCTCCATCCCTAGTACCTGGTCACAACTCGATCCCTAGTCACACCTGCATCCCTAGTACCTGGTCACACCTCAATCCCTAGTACCTGGTCACACCTCCATCCCTAGTCACACCTCCATCCCTAGTACCTGGTCACACCTTCATCCCTAGTACCTGGTCATACCTCCATCCCTAGTACCTGGTCACACCTCCATCCCTAGTACCTGGTCACACCTTCATCCCTAGTACTTGGTCATACCTCCATCCCTAGTACCTGGTCACACCTCCATCCCTAGTACCTGGTCACACCTCCATCCCTAGTACCTGGTCACACCTCCATCCCTAGTACCTGGTCACACCTCCATCCCTAGTCACACCTGCATCCCTAGTACCTGGTCACACCTCCATCCCTAGTCACACCTGCATCCCTAGTACCTGGTCACACCTCCATCCCTGGTCACAGCTGCATCCCTAGAACCTGGTCACACCTCCATCCCTGGTCACACCTCCATCCCTAGTACCTGGTCACACCTCCATCCCTAGTACCTGGTCACACCTTCATCCCTAGTACCTGGTCACACCTCCATCCCTAGCACCTGGTCACAGCTCCATCCCTGGTCACACCTCCATCCCTGGTCACACCTCCATCCCTGGTCACAGCTCCATCCCTGGTCACAGCTCCATCCCTAGTACCTGGTCACACCTCCATCCCTGGTCACAGCTCCATCCCTAGAAACTGGTCACACCTCAGTCCCTGGTCACACCTCCATCCCTGGTCACACCTCCATCCCTAGAACCTGGTCACAGCTCCATCCCTGGTCACACCTCCATCCCTGGTCACACCTCCATCCCTGGTCACAGCTCCATCCCTGGTCACAGCTCCATCCCTAGAACCTGGTCACACCTCCATCCCTGGTCACACCTCCATCCCTAGTACCTGGTCACAGCTCCATACCTGGTCACACCTCCATCCCTGGTCACACCTCCATCCCTGGTCACACCTCCATCCCTGGTCACAGCTCCATTCCTAGTACCTGGTCACACCTTCATCCCTAGTACCTGGTCATACCTCCATCCCTAGTACCTGGTCACACCTCCATCCCAAGTACCTGGTCACACCTCCATCCCTAGTACCTGGTCACACCTCCATCCCTAGTCACACCTGCATCCCTAGTACCTGGTCACACCTCAATCCCTAGTACCTGGTCACACCTCCATCCCTAGTCACACCTCCATCCCTAGTACCTGGTCTTACCTTCATCCCTAGTACCTGGTCATACCTCCATCCCTAGTACCTGGTCACACCTCCATCCCTAGTACCTGGTCACACCTTCATCCCTAGTACCTGGTCATACCTCCATCCCTAGTACCTGGTCACACCTCCATCCCTAGTACCTGGTCACACCTCCATCCCTAGTACCTGGTCACACCTCCATCCACAGTACCTGGTCACACCCCCATCCCTAGTCACCCCTGCATCCCTAGTACCTGGTCACACCTCCATCCCTAGTACCTGGTCACACCTCCATCGCTAGTACCTGATCACACCTCCATCCCTAGTACCTGGTCACACCTCCATCCCTAGTCACACCTGCATCCCTAGTACCTGGTCACACCTCCATCCCTGGTCACACCTCCATCCCCAGTACCTGGTCACACCTCCATCCCTAGTACCTGGTCACACCTCCATCCCTAGTCACCCCTGCATCCCTAGTACCTGGTCACACCTCCATCCCTAGTACCTGGTCACACCTTCATCCCTAGTACCTGGTCATACCTCCATCCCTAGTACCTGGTCACACCTCCATCCCTAGTACCTGGTCACACCTCCATCCCTAGTACCTGGTCACACCTCCATCCACAGTACCTGGTCACACCTCCATCCCTAGTCACCCCTGCATCCCTAGTACCTGGTCACACCTCCATCCCTTGTACCTGGTCACACCTCCATCGCTAGTACCTGATCACACCTCCATCCCTAGTACCTGGTCACACCTCCATCCCTAGTCACACCTGCATCCCTAGTACCTGGTCACACCTCCATCCCTGGTCACACCTCCATCCCTAGTACCTGGTCACACCTCCATCCCTAGTCCCTGGTCACACCTTCGTCCCTAGTCACACCTGCATCCCTAGTACCTGGTCACACCTCCATCCCTAGTACCTGGTCACACCTGCATCCCTAGTACCTGGTCACACCTCCATCCCTAGTACCTGGTCACACCTCCATCCCTAGTCACACCTGCATCCCTAGTACCTGGTCACACCTCCATCCCTAGTCACACCTGCATCCCTAGTACCTGGTCACATCTCCATCCCTAGTCACACCTGCATCCCTAGTACCTGGTCACACCTCCATCCCTAGTCACACCTGCATCCCTAGTACCTGGTCACACCTCCATCCCTAGTCACACCTGCATCCCTAGTACCTGGTCACACCTCCATCCCTAGTCACACCTGCATCCCTAGTACCTGGTCACACCTCCATCCCTAATGCCTGGTGACACATCTATCCAAGTACCTGGTCACACCTCCATCCCTAATGCCTGGTCACACTTTCCTCCCCATTGAGTCAGGTAGAACACGCTGCTCTACTTGCCTCCCCATTGAGACAGGTAGAACACGCTGCTCTACTTCCCTCCCCATTGAGTCAGGTAGAACACGCTGCTCTACTTCCCTCCCCATTGAGACAGGTAGAACACGCTGCTCTACTTCCCTCCCCATTGAGACAGGTAGAACACGCTGCTCTACTTCCCCACCCCATTGAGTCAGGTAGAACACGCTGTTCTACTTCACACCCCATTGAGTCAGGTAGAACACGCTGCTCTACTTTCCTCCCCATTGAGTCAGGTAGAACACGCTGCTCTACTTCCCTCCCCATTGAGTCAGGTAGAACACGCTGCTCTACTTCTCTCCCCATTGAGACAGGTAGAACACGCTGTTCTACTTCCCTCCCCATTGAGTTAGGTAGAACACCTGCTCTACTTTCCTCCCCATTGAGTCAGGTAGAACACGCTGCTCTACTTCCCACCCCATTGAGTCAGGTAGAACACGCTGCTCTACTTCCCTCCCCATTGAGTCAGGTAGAACACGCTGCTCTACTTCCCACCCCATTGAGTCAGGTAGAACACGCTGCTCTACTTCCCACCCCATTGAGTCAGGTAGAACACGCTGCTCTACTTCCCTCCCCATTGAGTCAGGTAGAACACGCTGCTCTACTTCCCTCCCCATTGAGTCAGGTAGAACACGCTGCTCTACTTCCCTCCCATTGAGTCAGGTAGAACACCTTGCTCTACTTCCCTCCCCATTGAGTCAGGTAGAACACGCTGCTCTACTTCCCTCCCCATTGAGTCAGGTAGAACACCTTGCTCTTCTTCCCTCCCCATTGAGTCAGGTAGAACACGCTGCTCTACTTCCTACCCCATTGAGTCAGGTAGAACACACTGCTCTACTTCCCTCCCCATTGAGTCAGGTAGAACACGCTGCTCTACTTCCCACCCCATTGAGTCAGGTAGAACACGCTGCTCTACTTCCCACCCCATTGAGTCAGGTAGAACACCTTGCTCTACTTTCCTCCCCATTGAGACAGTTAGAGCACGCTGCTCTACTTCCCTCCCCATTGAGTCAGGTAGAACACGCTGCTCTACTTCGCTCCCCATTGAGTCAGGTAGAACATCCTGCTCTACTTTCCTCCCCATTGAGTCAGGTAGAACACGCTGCTCTACTTCCCACCCCATTGAGTCAGGTAGAACACCTTGCTCTACTTCCCTCCCCATTGAGTCAGGTAGAACACACTGCTCTACTTCCCTCCCCATTGAGTCAGGTAGAACACGCTGCTCTACTTCCCACCCCATTGAGTCAGGTAGAACACGCTGCTCTACTTCCCACCCCATTGAGTCAGGTAGAACACCTTGCTCTACTTCCCTCCCCATTGAGTCAGGTAGAACACGCTGCTCTACTTCCCTCCCCATTGAGTCAGGTAGAACACCTGCTCTACTTCCCTCCCCATTGAGTCAGGTAGAACACACTGCTCTACTTCCCTCCCCATTGAGTCAGGTAGAACACGCTGCTCTACTTCCCTCCCCATTGAGTCAGGTAGAACACGCTGCTCTACTTCCCTCCCCATTGAGTCAGGTAGAACACGCTGCTCTCTCCTGGTGCACCTCCCCTCTTTTTCTTTCTCTGCCATCTCTCTTCACTTCACAGTTTTTTTCTCCCTCTTTAGCGCTCTCCACCTCAGGTGCAGGGTTTGGTTCCGGCCTACAGCGGCGAGACGGACAGCGAGGGAGAGGAGGGAGGAGAGAAGGATGAGAGGATGACAGACTGGGCTAAACTAGCCTGTCTGCTGTGTAGGAGGCAGTTCCCCAGCAAGGAGGCTCTCATACGACACCAACAGCTCTCAGAGCTACACAAGGTGCTTATAACATGCCTACAGAGTAACATAACACAGACACGAAGCCACGCTGTAATATTTTACTATAACTATGTAATAAGGCATTTTCCAAATTGGTGGTTGACTTCCATATAAGGCCTGAACTGAAGTCGTTACGGTGGCTCACATCTCACCTCTTCTGATGTCAGAGCTGTTTCTGTCTTCTGATGTCAGATCTGTTTCTGTCTTCTGATGTCAGAGCTGTTTCTGTCTTCTGATGTCAGAGCTGTTTCTGTCCTCTGATGTCAGAGCTGTTTCTGTCTTCTGATGTGAAAGGAGGTGATCCATAGGAGTTCCACAGCCGTCCCAGTTTATCTTGACTGTTAATCTGCAGTCCCAGTTTATCTTGACTGTTAATCTGCAGTCCCAGTTTATCTAGACTGTTAATCTGCAGTCCCAGTTTATCTTGACTGTTAATCTGCAGTCCCAGTTTATCTTGACTGTTAATCTGCAGTCCCAGTTTATATAGACTGTTAATCTGCAGTCCCAGTTTATCTAGACTGTTAATCTGCAGTCCCAGTTTATCTAGACTGTTAATCTGCTGTCCCAGTTTATCTAGACTGTTAATCTGCAGTCCCAGTTTATCTTGACTGTTAATCTGCAGTCCCAGTTTATCTAGACTGTTAATCTGCAGTCCCAGTTTATCTAGACTGTTAATCTGCAGTCCCAGTTTATCTAGACTGTTAATCTGCAGTCCCAGTTTATCTTGACTGTTAATCTGCAGTCCCAGTTTATCTTGACTGTTAATCTGCAGTCCCAGTTGATCTAGACTGTTAATCTGCCGTCCCAGTTTATCTAGACTGTTAATCTGCAGTCCCAGTTTATCTTGACTGTTAATCTGCAGTCCCAGTTTATCTAGACTGTTAATCTGCAGTCCCAGTTTATCTAGACTGTTAATCTGCAGTCCCAGTTTATCTTGACTGTTAATTTTGCAGTCCCAGTTTATCTTGACTGTTAATCTGCCGTCCCAGTTGATCTAGACTGTTAATCTGCAGTCCCAGTTTATCTTGACTGTTAATCTGCAGTCCCAGTTTATCTTGACTGTTAATCTGCAGTCCCAGTTTATCTTGACTGTTAATCTGCCGTCCCAGTTTATCTAGACTGTTAATCTGCCATCCCAGTTTATCTTGACTGTTAATCTGCCGTCCCAGTTTATCTAGACTGTTAATCTGCAGTCCCAGTTTATCTTGACTGTTAATCTGCAGTCACAGTTTATCTAGACTGTTAATCTGCAGTCCCAGTTTATCTTGACTGTTAATCTGCAGTCCCAGTTTATCTTGACTGTTAATCTGCCGTGATCTTTAGCCTTCAGTTTAACCCCGTGACCCCTATCCGAGTGGGGTATTCCAGAAAAACAGGATTATTAAATCAACGAGCTAACTTTGATGAACTGCCACATATAACTCGAGGTATTTTCTGGTTGATTTAAGAAAGCTGCTGTTTCCTTTGTGTATTGACTGTTGATGTCCAGTCAGTTAAACCTTGTCACTTTTGGACAGTTAGGTGGCTCATTGATCCAGCTTTCTGGAACATATTCCCCTTGACCTCTGACTAACCTTTAACCTCTTCATCTCCTCCCTCAGCAAAACCTGGAGCAGCGGAGGTCACAGCAAGAGGGGGGTATAGGGGCGGGGGTGGGGGCGGGGGCGGGTGCGGGGGTGGGGGAGAGGAAAGACAAAGGAGGGCCGTCCACAGAGCCACCAGACCCCAAGAAGAGGAAGTACAGCCCCCTGTAAGCACTGCTGTCTCACACACACACACACACACACACACACACACACACACACACACACAGACACACACAGATGACGCTGGAGAAGAAGGCTGACATTTTAGGTGTTCCGATCCTATTGTGTTTTTTTGTTTTGTTTGTTTCGTTGCGTTGTTTATAAGTTATTATGTACATAATGTTGCTGCTACTGTCTCTTATGACCGAAAATAACTTCTGGACATCAGAACTGTGATTATTCACCACGAACATCAGAACTGTGATTATTCACCACGAACATCAGAACTGTGATTATTCACCACGAACATCAGAACTGTCATTATTCACCACGAACATCAGAACTGTGATTATTCACCACGAACATCAGAACTGTCATTATTCACCACGAACATCAGAACTGTGATGACTCACCACGAACATTAGAATAATCCCAGAACAACTGAAAAGGACCTTGTGAAGATGCTGGAGGAAACAGGCACAAAAGTATGTCCACTGTAAAACGAGTCCTATATTGACATAACCTGAAAGGCCACTCAGAAAGGAAGAAGCCACTGCTCCAAAACCGCCATAAAAAAAGCCAGACTACGGTTTGCAACTGCACATGGGAACAAAGATTGTACTTTTTGGAGAAATGTCCTCTGGTCTGATGAAACAAAAATAGAACTGTTTGGCCATAATGACCATCGTTATGTTTGGAGGATAAAGGGGAGGCTTGCAAGCCAAAGAACACCATCCCAACTGTGAAGCACGGGGGTGGCAGCATCATGTTGTGGGGGTGCTTTGCTGCAGGAGGGACTGGTGCACTTCACAAAATAGATGGCATCATAAGGCAGGAAAATGATCTGGATATATTGAAGCAACATCTCAAGACATCAGTCAGGAAGTTAAAGCTTGGTCGCAAATGGGTCTTCCAAATGGACAATGACCCCAAGCATACTATCAAAGTTGTGGCTTAATGACAACAAAGTCAAGGTATTGGAGTGACCATCACAAAGCCCTGACCCCATAGCGTGTGTGAGCAAGGAGGCCTACAAACCTGACTCAGTTACACCAGCTCTGTCAGGAGGAATGGGACAAAATTCACCCAACTTATTGTGGGAAGCTTGTGGAAGGCTACCCGAAACGTTTGACCCAAGTTAAACAATTTAAAGGCAATGCTACCAAATACTAATTGACGAAATGTAAACTTCTGACCCACTGGGAATGTGATGAAAGAAATAAAAGCTGAAAGAAATAATTCTCTCTATTATTCTGACATTTCACATTCTTAAAATAAAGTGGTGATCCTAACTGACCTAAAACAGGGCCTTATACTAGGATTAAATGTCAGGAATAGTGAAAAACTGAGTTTAAATGTATTTGACTATGTAAACCTCCGACTTCAACTGTACACACACACACACACACACACACACACACACACACACACACACACACACACACACACACACACACACACACACACACACACACACACACACACACACACATCCAACACATAGACAAACTTCCACACCTAACACATTCTCTCCCTCTCTCTCTTCTCCCTATTTTCCCTCTTCCTCTTTTCTCCCCTCCCCCTCTATCTCCCTCCCTCTCTCTCCCCCTCTCTCTTTCCATCCCTCTCTCTCCCTCATCCATCTCTCTCTTTCCATCCCTCTCTCTCCTCTCTCTCTCTTCTCTCTCTCTCCTCTCTCTCCCTCCCTCTCTCTCCATTGGCTCTCTCTCCCCCTCTCTCTTTCCATCCCTCTCTCTCTCCTCTATCTCCCTCCCTCTCTCTCCGTCGCCTCTCTCTCCCCCTCTCTCTTTCCATCCCTCTCTCTCCCTCCGTCCATCCCTCTCTCTTTATCTTTCTGTAGTGATGGTACGGCTGGCAGTAGTCTAGGTGCCAGGATGCTGCAGGGAGGGGTGAAGAAAGGACTGCTGCTACGTAACATGCAAGTGGACTGACCCCTGACCTTTAAACCCCGACCTCTAACCTCTAACCCCAGACATTCAACCATCGCACAGGACTAGGCTCCCTAGGTACAGATCTAGGATCAGATTCCCCCTCCCCCAATCCTAACCTTAACCCTTTACACTCGTACTCGTATCCTTCCGGGTTGAAAATGGCAGATTTGGGCACCAATAAATACCTAAATTGGAACGCAATGCTCATCACAGCGATGTATGAGTTTTGACTGACAGACATTCTGAACTTGAGCACCTCACGCGACGTAAAGTTGCAACCCATCCCTCCTCGTAACTTTTGCAAATGTTTTGTTGTCTGAGTGAGGGAAAATGCTGTAAATTAAGAGGACTATATGCATTTTGTTGAGGATTATAATAAATATCGCTTTGATGTCATGCATCACCTGTGAGTACAGTTACCAGATGACTTGTCGTCATACCCAGGGTTGTTCTGAACAGAATGAGACTATGTTAGATGTACAGTTACCAGATGACTTGTCGTCATACTCAGGGTTGTTCTGAACAGAATGAGACTATGTTAGCCTCTGCACACACACTTGAATACGGTCATCACTCCTTTCTCTGCACGCCAACATCATGGTCTGTTTCTCTGAATCGCCTTGTGAAAGCCTAACACTGTAATATCATATTTTATAACTTAGCTGGTCATGTTGGCAACAGAACAGGCTTTTAAATGATGCCCACCTGACCCAGATTGCTACTTATAATGACAGTGTTCGGTTTGTTTAAACAACAGCGGTGAATGTGTGACGGCGAGGAGGAAGGGCTGTGTTCCAAAGAAAACAACTACAAGTGTGCTTCCTCTAGTTCCTCAACGGTCCAGCTAGGAGAGCTCAAAAAAGCACCTTATAGCTGAAGACTTTCTTTAAGTCAGAAAGGTGCATTGAAATTACTTAGGAACTATGCACAGTTTGGAGAGGTGTGTGGCCACTTGGAGACGCCAGTCAGACCTCTCACTCAAACCCCACAGTTTGGAGAGGTGTGTGGCCACTTGGAGACGCCAGTCAGACCTCTCACTCAACCCCCACAGCTTGGAGAGGTGTGTGGCCACTTGGAGACGCCAGTCAGACCTCTCACTCAACCCCCACAGTTTGGAGAGGTGTGTGGCCACTTGGAGACGCCAGTCAGACCTCTCACTCAACCCCCACAGTTTGGAGAGGTGTGTGGCCACTTGGAGACGCCAGTCAGACCTCTCACTCAACCCCCACAGTTTGGAGAGGTGTGTGGCCACTTGGAGACGCCAGTCAGACCTCACACTCAACCCCTTTACATTTATTTGTCTAACGTTGCACCTGCATTTTCCAGGAATATTCTTAACATGTTACTGAATATATCCAGAGTATTTCAGATTTCGTTATCAACAAATAATGTGAAAAGTACAGTATATGTAAAATGAACATAAAATCAACAGTGTAATGTTTGAATTCAGTCTTGTGTCAGGTGAACTGTTGTGTACTCACCTTTGGTCTAATAATTTTCCCATGATCTCCAAACTGTTCCCTTTCAATTGCTACCATGTTTATACATATGCTTGTCATATTTCGTCTGTAAGAAACATTTTAATTCAGCCCTATCCATGTAGGCCAATTCCCAGGAGTGTAAAGGGTTAACCGGAAGTGGGGGGGGGGGGGGCTGACCCAAGATGAGCATTTAGGGGAAACTGTATCCTACTCCTCTAACTCCTCACACAGACAGGACTGGGACCATCTGCTCTCCCTTATCACTACTACATAGATATATATATATAGATAGATAGGCTCCTGTTTTTAAATTCTACACATCGGAAGGAAGGAACCGATGCAGTGTGGCCTGGTTGTCACGGAAAACTTCTCAAATCTGTGGGAGATCAACGCTATGGGAGATCAACGCTATGGGAGATCAACGCTATGGGAGATCAACGCTGCGGGAGATCAACGCTATGGGAGATCAACGCTGCGGAAGGTCAACGCTGTGGGAGATCAACGCTATGAGAGATTAACGCTATGAGAGATTAACGCTACAGGAGATCAATGCTACGGGAGGTCAACGCTACGGGAGGTCAACGCTACGGGAGGTCAACGCTACGGGAGGTCAACGCTAGCTACGGGAGGTCAACGCTAGCTACGGGAGGTCAACGCTAGCTACGGGAGGTCAACGCTATGGGAGATCAACGCTATGGGAGATCAACGCTATGGGAGATCAACGCTATGGGAGATCAACGCTGCGGGAGATCAACGCTGCGGAAGGTCAACGCTGTGGGAGATCAACGCTATGAGAGATTAACGCTATGAGAGATCAATGCTATGGGAGATCAACGCTACGGGAGGTCAACGCTACGGGAGGTCAACGCTACGGGAGGTCAACGCTACGGGAGGTCAACGCTACGGGAGTTCAACGCTACGAGAGATTAACGCTACGTGAGGTCAAGCTACGGGAGGTCAACGCTACGGGAGGTAAACGCTGCGGGAGATCAACGCTGTGGGAGATCAACGCTACAGGAGATCAACGCTGCGGGAGATCAATGCTGCGGGAGGTCAACGCTACGGGAGATCAATATGGAGGTGATCACCAACAGTCAGTCAGCCATGGACGATAGAGAAAGGAGTTTTAGATTCACGAAAGATAACCGTCATTTGTTTGATTGGGTTCTGTATGTATGGCTTCGATATCATACAGAGAGTGAGATGACTATGTCTTTAATAGCAGCCCCTGTGACACTCTATTCCCTACAGGCCCTGGTCAAAAGTAGTGCACTATGTAGGGAATAGGGTGCCAAGTGTCTGAAATGGTACCCTATTCCCAATGGGCCCGCTGGTCAAAAGTAGTGCACTATGTAGGGAATAGGGTGCCATTTGGGACTTATTAACTTAGACAATGTGAGGAATTTACAATGAGCACTTTTTTTTTTTTTTACCCAGATAGAGATGGGGACAGAACATTCTGATAGTGATCTGGCCCTCTATGGACAATGGACATTATATCACACTAACAATGCATCGGGTGTGAACCAATAGTAATATCGTTCTGATATGTGTGTGTACAAATTAAACAGAATTTGTAGTAAATGTATATTGTAATACAGTATTTGGTTCTGGGAAGAAGAAAAAAAAGAGATTTAGTTTGTCTTTTTATTTGAAATACTGACTATCATGATCTTTGTCTCATTTTTATAATGTTTTTTTGTTTGTTCGGGTTGTCAGATCTCAATCGTTCAAATTACACAGCTCCAAATCTGTTACCCCCCCTATAGTATAGGGTTAGGGTTACCCCCCTATAGTATAGGGTTAGGGTTACCCCCCTATAGTATAGGGTTAGGGTTACCCCCCTATAGTATAGGGTTAGGGTTACCCCCCTATAGTATAGGGTTAGGGTTACCCCCTATAGTATAGGGTTAGGGTTACCCCCCTATAGTATAGGGTTAGGGTTACCCCCCTATAGTATAGGGTTAGGGTTACCCCCCTATAGTATAGGGTTAGGGTTACCCCCCTATAGTATAGGGTTAGGGTTACCCCCCTATAGTATAGGGTTAGGGTTACCCCCTATAGTATAGGGTTAGGGTTACCCCCCTATAGTATAGGGTTAGGGTTACCCCCCTATAGTATAGGGTTAGGGTTACCCCCCTATAGTATAGGGTTAGGGTTACCCCCCTATAGTATAGGGTTAGGGTTACCCCCCTATAGTATAGGGTTAGGGTTACCCCCTATAGTATAGGGTTAGGGTTACCCCCCTATAGTATAGGGTTAGGGTTACCCCCCTATAGTATAGGGTTAGGGTTACCCCCCTATAGTATAGGGTTAGGGTTACCCCCCTATAGTATAGGGTTAGGGTTACCCCCCTATAGTATAGGGTTAGGGTTACCCCCTATAGTATAGGGTTAGGGTTACCCCCCTATAGTATAGGGTTAGGGTTACCCCCTATAGTATAGGGTTAGGGTTACCCCCTATAGTATAGGGTTAGGGTTACCCCCCTATAGTATAGGGTTAGGGTTACCCCCCTATAGTATAGGGTTAGGGTTACCCCCCTATAGTATAGGGTTAGGGTTACCCCCCTATAGTATAGGGTTAGGGTTACCCCCCTATAGTATAGGGTTAGGGTTACCCCCCTATAGTATAGGGTTAGGGTTACCCCCCTATAGTATAGGGTTAGGGTTACCCCCCTATAGTATAGGGTTAGGGTTACCCCCCTATAGTATAGGGTTAGGGTTACCCCCCTATAGTATAGGGTTAGGGTTACCCCCTATAGTATAGGGTTAGGGTTACCCCCCTATAGTATAGGGTTAGGGTTACCCCCCTATAGTATAGGGTTAGGGTTACCCCCCTATAGTATAGGGTTAGGGTTACCCCCCTATAGTATAGGGTTAGGGTTACCCCCCTATAGTATAGGGTTAGGGTTACCCCCCTATAGTATAGGGTTAGGGTTACCCCCCTATAGTATAGGGTTAGGGTTACCCCCTATAGTATAGGGTTAGGGTTACCCCCCTATAGTATAGGGTTAGGGTTACCCCCCTATAGTATAGGGTTAGGGTTACCCCCCTATAGTATAGGGTTAGGGTTACCCCCCTATAGTATAGGGTTAGGGTTACCCCCCTATAGTATAGGGTTAGGGTTACCCCCCTATAGTATAGGGTTAGGGTTACCCCCCTATAACTTGATAGTACCTTGATCATTTTAACCCCCCTATAACTTGATAGTACCTTGATCATTTTAACCCCCCTATAACTTGATAGTACCTTGATCATTTTAACCCCCCTATAACTTGATAGTACCTTGATCATTTTAACCCCCCTATAACTTGATAGTACCTTGATCATTTTAACCCCCCTATAACTTGATAGTACCTTGATCATTTTAACCCCCCTATAACTTGATAGTACCTTGATCATTTTAACCCCCCTATAACTTGATAGTACCTTGATCATTTTAACCCCCCTATAACTTGATAGTACCTTGATCATTTTAACCCCCCTATAACTTGATAGTACCTTGATCATTTTAACCCCCCTATAACTTGATAGTACCTTGATCATTTTAACCCCCCTATAACTTGATAGTACCTTGATCATTTTAATCCTAGAATTGACTGGGGTGATTGACTGGAGTGATTGACTGGGGTGATTGACTGGAGTGATTGACTGGTTTGGTTGACTGGGGTGATTGACTGGGGTGATTGACTGGGGTGATTGACTGGTTTGGTTGACTGGGGTGATTGACTGGGGTGATTGACTGGGGTGATTGACTGGGGTGATTGACTGGAGTGATTGACTGGGGTGATTGACTGAAGTGATTGACTGGTTTGGTTGACTGGGGTGATTGACTGGGGTGATTGACTGGGGTGATTGACTGGTTTGGTTGACTGGGGTGATTGACTGGGGTGATTGACTGGGGTGATTGACTGCGGTGATTGACTGGGGTGATTGACTGGAGTGATTGACTGGGGTGATTGACTGGGGTGATTGACTGGAGTGATTGACTGGGGTGATTGACTGGGGTGATTGACTGGGGTGATTGACTGGAGTGATTGACTGGGGTGATTGACTGGGGTGATTGACTGGAGTGATTGACTGGGGTGATTGACTGGGGTGATTGACTTGAGTGATTGACTGGGGTGATTGACTGGTTTGGTTGACTGGTTTGGTTGACTGGTTTGGTTGACTGGTTTGATTGACTGACTTGATTTACTGGTTTGCTGCAGACATTTTTTGGTACCCTTCCCCAGATCTGTTCCTCGACACCATCCTGTCTCGGAGCTCTACGGACAATTCCTTCAACCTCATGGTTTGGTTTTTACTCTGACATGCACTGTCAACTATAGGACCTTATAAAGACAGGTGTGTGCCTTTCCAAATCACGTCCAATCAATTGAATTTACCACAGGTGGACACCAATCAAGTTGTAGAGACATCTCAAGGACGATCAATGGAAACAGGATGCAGCTGATCTCAATTTAGAGTCTCATAGCAAAGGGTCTGAATACTTATGTAAATAAGTTATTTCTGTTTTTTATTTCTAAAAACTTTTTTTCTCTTTGTCGTTATGGGGTGTTGTGTGTAGATTGATGAGGATAAAGATGAATTGTATACATTTTAGAATAACAGGCTGACTACACCGCTCGTGTTGCAAAATACATTTAGAAATCTATATTATTCAATTATTGCACCCACACTGCTCGCGTCTGTGTTGCCAAGGGCTAAAATAGAAGTCAGTTCTATTTCTGACACGGTTCGCGCTGAAAGTCCTGCCTCTCCCACCTCCTCATTGGTTTATAGAAGCAGGTACCCACTTGCCATCCCCTCATTGGTTATACCCACGTGGGTGACAGAAAGACGAACGAGGTCAGTGGTGGTAATGCACCTAATTTATGAAAGTTGCCAATCGCAATATAAAGTCAAGAGAAGAAAAAGCCTGGAAGAAAGAGAGATGACTAGAAATGACTTGGCTGACCGTTTTATGTGTGGATTAATTGTCAGAGTAGAGGACCTTGTGCATTTCAGGTAAAATAACAACTCAATGTTTATATCCCAGGACAAATTAGCTAGCAACAGCAAGCTAGCTAAATAGGACAAATTAGCTAGCAAGCTAGCTAGCTAAATTTCCATACATGTTTAATATTTTTCGACCTGTCCCCAAATTAATATAATTGAGAGAGTTTGTTTTGATATTTTAAGCTTGTTACACGGAACCCAACCCGGCTGCATGCGCCATCGTGCGCCATCGTGCATAAATGTATTTTGTCCCCCCACACCAAACGCGATCACGACACGCAGGTTAAAATATCAAAACAAACTCACACGTGGGGTACCTGCTTCTATAAACCAATGAGGAGATGGGAGAGGCAGGACTTGCAGCACGATCTGCGTCAGAAATAGAACTGACTTCTATTTTAGCCCTTGGCAACGCAGACGCTCGTTGGCTTGCGCGAGCAGTGTGGGTGCAATAATTGAATAATATAGATTTCTACATTTATTTTGCAACGCGCACGCGACACGAGCGGTGTTGTCAGCCTGCACAGGCTGTAACGTAACAAAATGTGGGAAGAGTCGAGGGGTATGAACACTTTCCGAATGCCCTTGTATCCTCTGGCTCGTTGATGTTCTCCGTATCCACAGCCAGAATGATTTTGCAGTGCACGGGGATCGAACAGATATCCTGCTTGTATTCATCAGAGGTGTGAAGGGAGGGTGAAGTCTGTGAATCCCCAAAATAGTAAATAATACAGATGATTAACAAAACATACACACAACAGTACTCACACCTTGGTTTTTGTGGTGAATGTAAACGGGGGGAAAAAAAAATGTTTTTTTGATAATGGTTTTCATACACATACCTTGTCCATAATGTAGAGGCCTATGGGATATTCATGGAAGAGGTCAGGGAGGATGATGGTACATGTGACATACCAATACCTTTGAATGCCTCCCCGTCTGTACACCTGCAGATACAGACACAAAGGTGAGCAGTTCAGTCATCTGCAGCCAATACAGCTAGTCTTCAACATATCCTTCTTAGCACGCCTATTACCTCTTTGTTGATTGATATCCATTGAATTGCTCGCCTAACTTCCTCAGTAGCGTAGAGTATTAATTTATTACGGCAGGGTAGCCTAGTGGTTAGAGCGGTGGACTAGTAACCGGAAGGTTCAAACCCCCCCGAGCTGACAAGGTACAAATCTGTCGTTCTGCCCCTGAACAAGGCAGTTAACCCACTGTTCCTAGGCCGTCATTGACAATAAGAATTTGTTCTTAACTGACTTACCTGGTAAAATAAAAAATGTATCTCGACTTGGGAATTTGTTTTTATCACAGCATCACCAATGCCACGGACAGGACACGTAACAATGATGTAAGCTTCCTCATAATGTAGTCTGGATTGGGCTTTTTAGTCGACTCTGTTGGGAATTCAACTTCCAGTTGAGTTTGTTGTCTACTATTACACCCAAGTACTTATAAGAGTCAACAGTACCAATCTCTTCACAATTAATAGAAATGGGATGAAAAAATATCTAACATTTGTCCTCAAATCTACCACTCGCTCCTTGGTCTTCAGTACATTCAGGTCCAAGTAATTGGCCTCACACCATTTCACAAAGGACTTTGTTATGTCCCTGAGCAGAGTCTCCCCTCTCGTCACACAGCTGACTATAGCAGAGTCTCCTCTCATCACACAGCTGACTATAGCAGAGTCTCCTCTCATCACACAGCTGACTATGGCAGAGTCTCCTCCCATCACACAGCTGACTATATCAGTCTCCTCCCATCACACAGCTGACTATAGCAGAGTCTCCTCCCATCACACAGCTGTCTATAACAGTCTCCTCCCATCACACAGCTGACTATAACAGAGTCTCCTCCCATCACACAGCTGACTATATCAGTCTCCTCCCATCACACAGCTGACTATAGCAGAGTCTCCTCTCATCACACAGCTGACTATAGCAGAGTCTCCTCCCATCACACAGCTGACTATGGCAGAGTCTCCTCCCATCACACAGCTGACTATATCAGTCTCCTCCCATCACACAGCTGACTATAGCAGAGTCTCCTCCCATCACACAGCTGTCTATAACAGTCTCCTCCCATCACACAGCTGACTATGGCAGAGTCTCCTCTTATCACACAGCTGACTATAGCAGTCTCCTCTCATCACACAGCTGACTATGGCAGAGTCTCCTCTTATCACACAGCTGACTATAGCAGTCTCCTCTTATCACACAGCTGACTATAGCAGAGTCTCCTCCCATCACACAGCTGACTATAGCAGAGTCTCCTCCCATCACACAGCTGACTATAGCAGAGTCTCCTCTCATCACACAGCTGACTATAGCAGTCTCCTCTTATCACACAGCTGACTATAGCAGAGTCTCCTCCCATCACATAGCTGACTATAGCAGAGTCATCAGAGAGTTGTAAGTTGCTCAGTTTATGGGCAACGATGATCCAGCTAGTTAATATTAGCCTTCTACATCTTGCTACATATTGAACTTCCATCCTCTCAGGTCAGGGACACAACAATGTATGAATTAATGGTTGGATCAGAATCGCCTTCATAATAATTGGCCAGTATGGAGAATTAATTCAAACCAGTCCAAATCCTTATCTCCATCCTTGGCTAATTTAGAAAAGGGCCATTTTTTTTGCTAGCTAGCCACCGGAGGACAACGACACAATGAAATTCAAGTTTTTTTTTCTGTCAATGACGTTTGGCATTTTATGTTTTTTGGTGTGAAGTCAAATCCAAGCTGGCTTCCCGCCCTTTTTTGGTGCGCCGGTACCAATCACTGTTGAGCTCACTCAGTTTAGCTCAACACTGATTGGCTATTATTTAATACTTTTTTTTATCAAGGGGAGGCCAAATGCTCGCTGGCTTCCCTTGCATTCAATGCTATGGCAACAATGCCATACTTGTTTGGACCAGACAGCATCAGATAGATGGGCTACACATACTGAGACAGAGGGGCGCTGTTTACCTCACTCGGAGGCTTTCTCCAGTGAGATACATTTAGCCTTTTGTGAATTGAAGGAAAATTATGAAACACAGAGAGACAAAAGATACATTTGATGTTTTTTTTAAATGTTGTTATTGTTTTGGGGAAGCCTCGGTGGTCGGGCTAGCAGGCTGCTCGAGGAGCTCTCCATCGGTCTCAACATAGTGGTACACCCAGACATTTTGGAATATCCACGCTGATCAAAGCTTAGCCAACTCGATATGACCCCGCCCTGGGATCCAATGAGCTCCCTAACCCTGCCCTGGGATCCAATGAGCTCCCTAACTCCGCCCTGGGATCCAATGAGCTCCCTAACCCCGCCCTGCGA